>NC_047063.1:8790118-8881408 GCF_902459465.1 Asterias rubens
AGATTCTGACATAAAATTTGGTATTTGCAGGAAGTATCAACCGGGCTTTACATGTGTTGATATTTGATGCTTTACATGTAGTGGGTTGTTTTGGTAGCTCACTATCTTGTACCTAAGTACACCCTTGCAAGCAAACAAGCATATACGCGTTTTTTTGTGCGCTAACTTGGTGGTGCCTGCGGAACGAGTGGTGCGTGCGGATCGAAATGGTGGTGCCTGCGGAATAAAACTAAAGGGACCTGGACACGTGCACGTGGCATGTGGGGTCCTACTTCCGGCTCGCTCCACTGAGTGGTTGATCTTAAAGGTGCATTCGGGCTCCTCATCTGCTAGGATGGTGCCGGTGTAATCACAAATGGTTGACCAACGGAAGTAGTCCCTAAGTTCTTTCCAACTAGGGACCGCGCTAGTACAGTAGGGGACTGTCCCTCCTTTTGGGATGGCGGACCGGACCCGCCTTCGGGCGGTGCAAAGGCCCTGATGATCTGGAAACCGTGTGGGGCAGGTATCCTGGGACCTTCACGTGGTAGCCCTGTTTTAGACGAACCTTACCAGGATGAATAGGCCAAATTTGAAACTGAAATATATTGCTTGTATAGGTCTACTTAACTATAAGATTGCCCTACAATCTTACTCTGTTCAATCAGATTATTAAAACAAGACTAATGCAAGAATATTTGCTTTGTTTTACATGTGAACCAACTGTGAGGTGGCATCTACAAAGGAACGATTGTCATCCATGACACAGCACCAAAGCCAACAGTGTCAGTTCTTAGGCGAGGCCTTAATAAATAATAATAATAATTAACCATTCTTATATAGCGCATAACACATAGAAATCAAACATGTCCCTAAGCGCTTCAATGAAGTCACCCAGGAAGGTTCAAGCTCAACAGAATGGAGGGCTGACACCTGTTGCAGCCTCGCAACCATCAACATATTGCACATTTTTCAAACATTTACAAAAAATCACAAGGCTATATATAGTATAAAATACTGCCTTGTAAATTTATCAATCTTATCTGCCCGAAGTGCAACATGGCATATTTAACAAAAAGCACTGTATATTTATAAACCTTTGCAAAATGTTTGCAAAAATAAAAAATTACAAGGCGTTTTTGATGAAACTGTGCCCAAATATTCCACAAGACTATATATTTGAAGCGTTGCGTTTTTATCAAGTTTTGCTAAAATTGTGCAAAAAAATTACACAAGACTCAGAACCTTGCGTATTCATCAAATTTTGCTCAAATTTTCCCCAAAAATTTGACAAGACTATAGCTTTGCGTATTTATCAAATTTTTCTCAGATTGTGCCCAATAATTCCTCAAGACTATTGCCTTGCGTTTTGATCAAATTTTGCTCAAATTATCGCCAGAAATTCCACAAGACTACAGCCTTGCGATTTTATCAAACTCATGTTGTGTCGTTCCTCCAAAATTAAGATGTTACTAAATTTACCCAAAATCATTTGCCAAGTATTTTTCCAAAAGTGGCAATCAGACAATCCTGGATAATCTTTTAAGTTTTCCTTTGTCTAATTAGGGCATCCCAGCCTTTAGTACTTTAAAACATGCAATGTATTAATCGATTTTCATGTTTCGTATTTAGCAGATATCTCCCTTATTTGAGTAGTTTTCTTTTTAAGCCATTCGTAGATGTCCACCTAAGTTTTTAAAGGCAGTGGACACTATTGGTAATTACTCAAAATAATTATTAGCATAAAACCTTTCTTGGTGACGAGTAATGAGGAGAGGTTGTTGGTATAAAACATTGTGAGAAACAGCTCCCTCTGAAGTGCCATAGTTTTCAAGAAAGAAGTAATTTTTCACGAATTTTATTTCAAGACCTCAGATTTAGAACTTGAGGTCTCGAAATCAACCATCTAAACGCACACAACTTCGTGTAACAAGGGTGTTTTTTCTTTCATTGTTGTCTCGCAAATTCGATGACCGATTGAGCTCAAATTTTCACAGGTTAGTTATTTTATGCATATGTTGAGATACACTAACTGTGAAGGTTAGTCTTTGACAATTACCAATAGTGTCCACTGCCTTTAAGAGCCAAATTATTATTGAACTCTTTTAAGTGTTTGTTTTTTCCGACTCGTTTTACTTCATTTTTGTTTTTTCAACTCTTTCAAACTTTTGATTTGTTACAAATTGGTTCTGGTACCCGTTATCTTTGAGACATATTTAATATTAAACAACTGATCATTCCAAACGATTAGTTAAGCTGGTGTTGGGTTTACTAATTGGAACTTCTTTTGGATGAGGACACTTCAGATGGAACTTCATTCATAGCTACATTGAATCTGTGAGTATTAACAAATGTATTTACTAACTTCGCCACATCATTGAACAACGACACTACAGAGTAAACTTCAGCTGCAGCTACATTTGGACATGTGAGTATGAAAAAACTTTCTTGAAAAATCACGCCACACGCACAACATGGAACGGAGCATATGCGGCCCCAGGCCGACGGTCCTGAGTGCAAACCTTTATCAGAGCTATCCTTTAACTGTCCTATTTCTTGCCCCCAAAACTCCTGACAATGTCTCCCCCAATAAATCGCCCCGGTAAGTATCTACCAAGTGTTTCCAATAGTATGTCCAAAGTTTTTATTATAAGCTCTTCCAAGTTCTTAATCAACTCTTAAAAAGTTATTTGTCAACTCTTCCAGGTATTTTTCTCTTCATCAACTCTTCTAATTTATTCATCAACTCTTCCAAGTTATTTATCGTTTCTTTGGAGTTTTCCTCCAAATCTATCAAGTCTTCCAAGTTTTTGTTATCAGCTCTTAAAAGATGTTTTCTCAACTCTCCCAAGTTATTCATTAACTCTTCGATTTTTTTGTCTCAACTCATTTGTATTCTTCCTCAACTCTTCCATGTTCTTAATCAACTCTTCAAAGTTTTCTTATCAACTCTTCACATTTATTTTTCATAAACTTTTCCAAGTTCTTTTCTTAATTCTTCCAAGTGATGTAGATAAACTCTTTGAGTTTTTGTCCTAATATATCAACTCTTCAAAAGTTATTCATCAACTCTTTTGGGTTATCCTTCAAATCTATCACCTGTTCCATTTTTTTGTTATAACCTCTTCCAAGTTGTTTTCCCTGGCTCAACTCTTACAAGTTATAAGTCGACTCTTTTAATGTTGGGGTTTTCCCTCAAATCTATCAACACTTCCAAGTTATTCAACAACTCTTTGGGGTTTTCCTTCAAATTTATCAGCTCTTCTAAGTTTTTTGTTTCTCAACTCTTCCGAGTATTATTTATCAGTACTTAAAATTTTTGTTCTATTCATCAACTCTTTGGGGTATTCCTTAAAATCTATCAACTCTTCCAAGTTGTTTTATAAGCTCTTCAAAGTCTTTTTCTCTTCATCAACTATTCCAAGTTATGTGTCAACTCTTTGAATTTTGTTCCTTAAAATCTATCAACTCTTCCAAATTTTTGTTATAAGCTCTACCAAGTATCTTCATCAACTCTTCCAAGTTATTCATCAACTCTTTGGGGTTTTCTTTCAAATCTATCAACTCTTCCAAGTTATTTTATAAGCTCTTCGAAATCTTTTTCTCTTCATCAACTATTCCAAGTTATGTGTCAACTCTTTGAATTTTGTTCTTTAAAATCTATCAACTCTTCCAAATTTTTGTTATAAGCTCTACCAAGTATCTTCATCAACTCTTCCAAGTTATTCATCAACTAACTCTTTGGGGTTTTCTTTCAAATCTATCAACTCTTCCAAGTTATTTTATAAGTTCTTCGAAATCTTTTTCTCTTCATCAACTATTCCAAGTTATGTATCAACTCTTTGGGGTTTTCCTTCAAATCTATCAACTCTTCCAAGTTGTTTTATAAGCTCTTCAAAGTCTTTTCCTCTTCATCAACTCTTCCAAGTTATGTGTCAACTCTTTGAATTTTGTTCTTTAAAATCTATCAACTCTTCTAAAGTTTTGTTATAAGCTCTTCAAAGTATTTTTATCAGCTCTTCAAAGTCTTTTTATCTGCATCAACTCTTCCAAGTTATTTATCGTTTCTTTGGAGTTTTCCTCCAAATCTATCAAGTCTTCCAAGTTTTTGTTATCAGCTCTTAAAAGATGTTTTCTCAACTCTCCCAAGTTATTCATTAACTCTTCGATTTTTTTGTCTCAACTCATTTGTATTCTTCCTCAACTCTTCCATGTTCTTAATCAACTCTTCAAAGTTTTCTTATCAACTCTTCACATTTATTTTTCATAAACTTTTCCAAGTTCTTTTCTTAATTCTTCCAAGTGATGTAGATAAACTCTTTGAGTTTTTGTCCTAATATATCAACTCTTCAAAAGTTATTCATCAACTCTTTTGGGTTATCCTTCAAATCTATCACCTGTTCCATTTTTTTGTTATAACCTCTTCCAAGTTGTTTTCCCTGGCTCAACTCTTACAAGTTATAAGTCGACTCTTTTAATGTTGGGGTTTTCCCTCAAATCTATCAACACTTCCAAGTTATTCAACAACTCTTTGGGGTTTTCCTTCAAATTTATCAGCTCTTCTAAGTTTTTTGTTTCTCAACTCTTCCGAGTATTATTTATCAGTACTTAAAATTGTTGTTCTTTTCCTCAACTCTTCCAAGTTATTCATCAACTCTTTGGGGTATTCCTTAAAATCTATCAACTCTTCCAAGTTGTTTTATAAGCTCTTCAAAGTCTTTTTCTCTTCATCAACTATTCCAAGTTATGTGTCAACTCTTTGAATTTTGTTCCTTAAAATCTATCAACTCTTCCAAATTTTTGTTATAAGCTCTACCAAGTATCTTCATCAACTCTTCCAAGTTATTCATCAACTCTTTGGGGTTTTCTTTCAAATCTATCAACTCTTCCAAGTTATTTTATAAGCTCTTCGAAATCTTTTTCTCTTCATCAACTATTCCAAGTTATGTGTCAACTCTTTGAATTTTGTTCTTTAAAATCTATCAACTCTTCCAAATTTTTGTTATAAGCTCTACCAAGTATCTTCATCAACTCTTCCAAGTTATTCATCAACTAACTCTTTGGGGTTTTCCTTCAAATCTATCAACTCTTCCAAGTTATTTTATAAGTTCTTCGAAATCTTTTTCTCTTCATCAACTATTCCAAGTTATGTATCAACTCTTTGGGGTTTTCCTTCAAATCTATCAACTCTTCCAAGTTGTTTTATAAGCTCTTCAAAGTCTTTTCCTCTTCATCAACTCTTCCAAGTTATGTGTCAACTCTTTGAATTTTGTTCTTTAAAATCTATCAACTCTTCCAAAGTTTTGTTATAAGCTCTTCAAAGTATTTTTATCAGCTCTTCAAAGTCTTTTTATCTGCATCAACTTTTCCAAGTTGTTTTATAAGCTCTTCGAAGTCTTTTTCTCTTCATCAACTCTTCAAAGTTTGTGTTATAAGCTCTTCCAAGTATTTTTATCAGCTCTTCAAAGTCTTTTTATCTTCATCAACTCTTCCAAGTTATTCATCAACTCTTTGGGGTTTTCCTTCAAATCTATCAACTCTTCCAAGTTATTCATCAACTATTTGGGGTTTTCCTTCAAATCTATCAACTCTTCCAAGTTGTTTTATAAGCTCTTCAAAGTCTTTTTCTCTTCCACAACTATTCCAAGTTATATATCAACTCTTTGAATTTGTTTCCTTCAAATCTATCAACTCATCCAAGTTTTTGTTATAAGCTCTTCCAAGTATTTTTATCAGCTCTTCCAAGTTATTTTATAAGCTCTTCGAAGTCTTTTTCTCTTCATCAACTATTCGAAGTTATGTATCAACTCTTTGAATTTATCTTCAAATCTATCAACTCTTCCAAGTTATTTTATAAGCTCTTCGAAGTCTTTTTCTCTTCATTAAATCTTCCAAGTTATTCATCAACTCTTTGGGGTTTTCCTTCAAATCTTTCAACTCATCCAAGTTTTTGTTATAAGCTCTTCGAAGTCTTTTTCTCTTCATTAACTATTCAAAGTTATGTATCAACTCTTCCAAGTTATTTTATAAGCTCTTCGAAGTCTTTTTCTCTTCATTAACTATTCCAAGTTATGTATCAACTCTTCCAAGTTATTCATCAACTCTTTGGGGTTTTCCTTCAAATCTTTCAACTTATCCAAGTTTTTGTTATAAGCTCTTCGAAGTCTTTTTCTCTTCATCAACTCTTCCAAGTTATTCATCAACTCTTTGGGGTTTTCCTTCAAATCTATCAACTCTTCCAAGTTTTTGTTATAAGCTCTTCATCAACTCTTCCAAGTTATTTTATAAGCTCTTTGGGGTTTTCCCTTCAAATCTATCAACTCTTCCAAGTTATTTTATAAGCTCTTTGGGGTTTTCCTTCAAATCTATCAACTCTTCCAAGTTTTTGTTATAAGCTCTTCCAAGTGTTTTTATCAGCTCTCCCATATTTTTTATCTTCATCAACTCTTTCAGATTATTAATTACTTCTTCAGTAATTCTTAGAAGTTGTTTTCTCAACTCTTTCCAAGTTGTTGGAATCTAATTAGTTTCTGTTGTTTGTTCCGATATGCAAATAAGTTTCCTTGGTCTTTTCCGATATGCAATTTAGTTTCTTTTGTTTGTTTCGATATGCAAATTAGTTTCCATTGTCTTTTTCGATATGCAAATTAGTTTCCTTTGTCTTTTTCAATATGCAAATTAGTTGCATTTGTCTTTTTCGACATGCTAATTAGTTTCCTTTGTCTTTTTCAACATGCTAATTAGTTTCCTTTGTCTTTTTCAATATGCAAATTAGTTTCCATTGTTTGTTCCGATATGCAAATTAGTTTCCTTTGTTTGTTCAGATATGCAAAATAGTTTCCTTTGTCTTTTTCATTATGCAAATTATTTTCCTTTGTCTATTTTGATATGCAAATTAGTTTCCTTTGTTTGTTCCGATATGCAAATTAGTTTCCTTTGTTTGTTCAGATATGCAAATTAGTTTTCATTGTTTGTTCCGATATGCAAATTAGTTTCCTTTGTTCAGATATGCAAAATATTTTCCTTTGTCTTTTTCACTATGCTAATTAAGTTCCTTTGTCTTTTTCGATATGCAAATTAGTTTCCATTGTTTGTTCCGATATGCAAATTAGTTTCCTTTGTCAATTTTGATATGCAAATTAGTTTTCATTGTTTGTTCCGATATGCAAATTAGTTTCCTTTGTTTGTTCCCATATGTAAATTAGTTCCCTTTCTTTGTTCCGATATGCTAATTAAGTGCCTTTGTCTTTTTCGATATGCAAATTAAGTGCCTTTGTCTTTTTCGATATGCAAATTAGTTTCCTGTTTGTTCAGATATGCAAATTAGTTTTCATTGTTTGTTCAGATATGCAAATTAGTTTCCTTTGTTTGTTCAGATATGCAAAATAGTTTCCTTTGTCTTTTTCATTATGCTAATTAAGTTCCTTTGTCTTTTTCGATATGCAAATTAGTTCCCATTGTTTGTTCCGATATGCAAATTAGTTTCCTTTGTCTTTTTCAATATGCAAATTAGTTTTCATTGTTTGTTCCGATATGGAAATTAGTTTCCTTTGTCTTTTTCAATATGCAATTAGTTTCCATTGTTTGTTCCGATATGCAAATTAGTTTCCTTTGTTTGTTCCGATATGCAAATTAGTTTCCTTTGTCTATTTTGATATGCAAATTAGTTTCCATTGTTTGTTCCGATATGCAAATTAGTTTCCATTGTTTGTTCCCATATGCAAATTAGTTTCCTTTGTTTGTTCCGATATGCTAATTAGGTGCCTTTGTCTGTTCCGATATGCAAATTAGTTTTCTTTGTCTTTTTTAATATGCAAATTAGTTTCCATTGTTTGTTCCGATATGGAAATTAGTTTACTTTGTCTTTTTCAATATGCAAATTAATTTCCATTGTTTGTTCCGATATGTTAATTAGTTTCCTTTGTCTTTTCAATATGCAAATTAGTTTCCATTGTTTGTTCCGATATGGAAATTAGTTTCCTTTGTCTTTTTCAATATGCTAATAAGTTTCATTTGTCTTTTTCAATATGCAAATTAGTTTCCATTGTTTATTCCGATGTGCTTTTTAGTTTCCTTTGTCTTTTTCAATATGCTAATTAAGTGCCTTTGTCTTTTCGATATGCAAATTAGTTTCTATTGTTTGTTCCGATATGCAAATTAGTTTCCATTGTTTGTTCCGATATGCAAATTAGTTTCCTTTGTCTTTTTCAATATGCAAATTAGTTTCCATTGTTTATTCCGATGTGCTTTTTAGTTTCCTTTGTCTTTTTCAATATGCTAATTGGCCTCTTTTGTATTTTTCTATATGTTTATTAGTTGCCTTTGTCTTTTTCGATATGCAAATTAGTTTCCATTGTCTGTTTCAATATGCTAATTAATTGCCTTTGTCTGTTCCGATATGCAAATTAGTTTCCTTTGTCCTTTTCGATATGCAAATTAGTTTCCATTGTCTATTTTGATATGCAAATTAGTTTCCTTTGTTTGTTCAGATATGCAAATTAGTTTTCATTGTTTGTTCCGATATGCAAATTAGTTTCCTTTGTTCAGATATGCAAAATAGTTTCCTTTGTCTTTTTCACTATGCTAATTAAGTTCCTTTGTCTTTTTCGATATGCAAATTAGTTTCCATTGTTTGTTCCGATATGCAAATTAGTTTCCTTTGTCAATTTTGATATGCAAATTAGTTTTCATTGTTTGTTCCGATATGCAAATTAGTTTCCTTTGTTTGTTCCCATATGTAAATTAGTTCCCTTTCTTTGTTCCGATATGCTAATTAAGTGCCTTTGTCTTTTTCGATATGCAAATTAAGTGCCTTTGTCTTTTTCGATATGCAAATTAGTTTCCTGTTTGTTCAGATATGCAAATTAGTTTTCATTGTTTGTTCAGATATGCAAATTAGTTTCCTTTGTTTGTTCAGATATGCAAAATAGTTTCCTTTGTCTTTTTCATTATGCTAATTAAGTTCCTTTGTCTTTTTCGATATGCAAATTAGTTCCCATTGTTTGTTCCGATATGCAAATTAGTTTCCTTTGTCAATTTTGATATGCAAATTAGTTTTCATTGTTTGTTCCGATATGGAAATTAGTTTCCTTTGTCTTTTTCAATATGCAATTAGTTTCCATTGTTTGTTCCGATATGCAAATTAGTTTCCTTTGTTTGTTCCGATATGCAAATTAGTTTCCTTTGTCTATTTTGATATGCAAATTAGTTTCCATTGTTTGTTCCGATATGCAAATTAGTTTCCATTGTTTGTTCCCATATGCAAATTAGTTTCCTTTGTTTGTTCCGATATGCTAATTAGGTGCCTTTGTCTGTTCCGATATGCAAATTAGTTTTCTTTGTCTTTTTTAATATGCAAATTAGTTTCATTGTTTGTTCCCGATATGGAAATTAGTTACTTTGTCTTTTTCAATATGCAAATTAATTTCCATTGTTTGTTCCGATATGTTAATTAGTTTCCTTTGTCTTTTCAATATGCAAATTAGTTTCCATTGTTTGTTCCGATATGGAAATTAGTTTCCTTTGTCTTTTTCAATATGCTAATAAGTTTCATTTGTCTTTTTCAATATGCAAATTAGTTTCCATTGTTTATTCCGATGTGCTTTTTAGTTTCCTTTGCCTTTTTCAATATGCTAATTAAGTGCCTTTGTCTTTTCGATATGCAAATTAGTTTCTATTGTTTGTTCCGATATGCAAATTAGTTTCCATTGTTTGTTCCGATATGCAAATTAGTTTCCTTTGTCTTTTTCAATATGCAAATTAGTTTCCATTGTTTATTCCGATGTGCTTTTTAGTTTCCTTTGTCTTTTTCAATATGCTAATTGGCCTCTTTTGTATTTTTCTATATGTTTATTAGTTGCCTTTGTCTTTTTCGATATGCAAATTAGTTTCCATTGTCTGTTTCAATATGCTAATTAATTGCCTTTGTCTGTTCCGATATGCAAATTAGTTTCCTTTGTCCTTTTCGATATGCAAATTAGTTTCCATTGTCTATTTTGATATGCAAATGAGTTTCTACTGTCTTTTTTCGTATGCAAATAAGCGTTTTCTGCCTATTAAAATTGCCATCGTTGTCAGATTCAAATGAGCTTCTATTGTCTTTTTTTGTATGCAATTGAGCTTCTTTTGTCTATTTTCGTATGCTTATAAGCGTTTTCTGCCTATTAAAATTGCCATCGTTGTCAGATTTAAATGAGCTTCTACTGTCTTTTTCGTATGTAAATGAGCTTCTATTGTGTTTTTTCGTATGCTAATAACCGTTTTCTGACTATTAATATCGGACAAAACAATGGTAACTAATTTGCATATCAAGAAAGACAAAGGAAACTAATTAGCATATTGAAAAAGACAAAGGAAACTAATTAACATATCGGAACAAACAATGGAAACTAATTTGCATATTGCAAAAAAAAAGGAAACTAATTTCCATATTGGAACAAACAATGGAAACTAATTTGCATATCGAAAAAGACAAAGGCACTTAATTAGCATATTGGAAAAGACAAAGAAAACTATTTTGCATATCGGAACAAACAAAGGAAACTAATTTGCATATCGGAACAAACAATGGAAACTAATTTGCATGTCGAAAAAGACAATGGAAACTAATTAGCATATCGTAACAAACAAAGGAAACTAAATTGCATACCGGAACAAACAATGGAAACTAATTTGCATATCAAAATAGACAAAGGAAAATAATTTGCATATCGAAAAAGACAAAGGCACTTAATTAGCATATTGAAAAAGACAAATGAAACTAATTTGCATATCGGAACAAACAAAGGAAACTAATTTGCATATCGGAACAAACAAAGGAAACTAATTTGCATATCGGAACAAACAAAGGAAACTAATTTGCATATTGAAAAAGACAAAGGAAACTATTTTGCATATCGGAACAAACAAAGGAAACTAATTAGCATGTCGAAAAAGACAATGGAAACTAATTAGCATATCGTAACAAACAAAGGAAACTAATTTGCATATCAAAATAGACAAAGGAAAATAATTTGCATGTTGAAAAAGACAAGGGGAACTAATTAGCATATGGGAAAAAACAATGGAAACTAATTTGCAAATCAAAATAGACAAAGGGAAATAATTTGCATATCGAAAAAGACAAAGGCACTTAATTAGCATATTGAAAAAGACAAATGAAACTAATTTGCATATCGGAACAAACAAAGGAAACTAATTTGCATATCGGAACAAACAAAGGAAACTAATTTGCATATCGGAACAAACAAAGGAAACTAATTTGCATATTGAAAAAGACAAAGGAAACTAATTAGCATATCGAAACAAACAAAGGAAACTAATTAGCATATTGAAAAAGACAAAGGAAAGTAATTTGCATTTCAAAATAGACAAGGACAATAATTTTCATATCGGAAACAACAAAGGAAACTAATTAGCATGTCGAAAAGACAAGGAAACAAATTTGCATATCGGAATAAACAATGGAAACTAATTAGCATATCAAAAAGACAAGAGAAACTTAATTGCATATCGGGACAAACAAAGGAAACTAAAAGAAACTAATTAGCATATCGTAACAAACAAAGGAAACTAATTTGCATACCGGAACAAACAATGGAAACTAATTTGCATATCAAAATAGACAAAGGAAAATAATTTGCATATCGAAAAAAACAAAGGAAACTAATTTGCATATCGGAACAAACAAAGGAAACTAATTTGCATATCGGAACAAACAAAGGAAACTAATTTGCATATTGAAAAAGACAAAGGAAACTAATTAGCATATCGAAACAAACAAAGGAAACTAATAAGCATATTGAAAAAGACAAAGGAAACTATTTTGCATATCGGAACAAACAATGGAAACTAATTTGCATATCGGAACAAACAAAAGAAACTAATTTGCATATTGAAAAAGACAAAGGAAACTAATTAGCATATCGAAACAAACAAAGGAAACTAATTAGCATATTGAAAAAGACAAAGGAAACTAATTTGCATTTCAAAATAGACAAAGGACAATAATTTACATATCGGAACAAACAAAGGAAACTAATTAGCATATCGAAAAAGACAATGGAAACTAATTAGCATATCGTAACAAACAAAGGAAACTAATTTGCATATCGGAACAAACAATGGAAACTAATTTGCATATCAAAATAGACAAAGGAAAATAATTTGCATATTGAAAAAGACAAAGGGAACTAATTAGCATATGGGAAAAAACAATGGAAACTAATTTGCAAATCAAAATAGACAAAGGGAAATAATTTGCATATCGAAAAAGACAAAGGCACTTAATTAGCATATTGAAAAAGACAAATGAAACTTATTTGCATATCGGAACAAACAAAGGAAACTAATTTGCATATCGGAACAAACAAAGGAAACTAATTTGCATATCGGAACAAACAAAGGAAACTAATTTGCATATTGAAAAAGACAAAGGAAACTATTTTGCATATCGGAACAAACAAAGGAAACTAATTAGCATGTCGAAAAAGACAATGGAAACTAATTAGCATATCGTAACAAACAAAGGAAACTAATTTGCATATCAAAATAGACAAAGGAAAATAATTTGCATATTGAAAAAGACAAGGGGAACTAATTAGCATATGGGAAAAAACAATGGAAACTAATTTGCAAATCAAAATAGACAAAGGGAAATAATTTGCATATCGAAAAAGACAAAGGCACTTAATTAGCATATTGAAAAAGACAAATGAAACTAATTTGCATATCGGAACAAACAAAGGAAACTAATTTGCATATCGGAACAAACAAAGGAAACTAATTTGCATATCGGAACAAACAAAGGAAACTAATTAGCATATTGAAAAAGACAAAGGAAAGTAATTTGCATTTCAAAATAGACAAAGGACAATAATTTTCATATCGGAACAAACAAAGGAAACTAATTAGCATGTCGAAAAAGACAAAGGAAACAAATTTGCATATCGGAATAAACAATGGAAACTATTAGGCATATCAAAAAGAACAAGAAACTTAATTGCATATCGGACAACAAAGGAAAACTAAAAGAACCTAATTAGCATATCGTAACAAACAAAGGAAACTAAATTTGCATACCGGAACACATGGACTAATTTGCATATCAAATAGAAAAGGAAAATATTTGCATATCGAAAAAGACAAAGGCACTTAATTAGCATATTTGAAAAATACAAATGAAACTAATGTTGCATATCGAACGAAACAAAGGAAACTAATTTGCATATTAAAAGACAAATGAAACGAATTACTTCGAACAAAAAAGGAAACTAATAAGCATATTGAAAAGACAAAGGAAACTATTTTGCATATCGGAACAAACAATGGAAACTAATTTGCATATCGGAACAAACAAAGGAAACTAATTTGCATATTGAAAAAGACAAAGGAAACTAATTAGCATATCGAAACAAACAAAGGAAACTAATTAGCATATTGAAAAAGACAAAGGAAACTATTTTGCATATCGGAACAAACAAAGGAAACTAATTTGCATATCGGAACAAACAATGGAAACTAATTTGCATATCCGAACAAACAAAGGAAACTAATTTGCATATTGAAAAAGACAAAGGAAACTAATTAGCATATCGAAACAAACAAAGGAAACTAATTAGCATATTGAAAAAGACAAAGGAACTATTTTGCATATCGGAACAAACAAAGGAAACTAATTTGCATATCGGAACAAACAATGGAAACTAATTTGCATATTGAAAAAGACAAAGGAAACTAATTAGCATATCGAAACAAACAAAGACAAAGGAAACTAATTTGCATTTCAAAATAAACAAAGGACAATAATTTACATATCGGAACAAACAAAGGAAACTAATTAGCATATTGAAAAAGACAAAGGAAACTATTTTGCATATCCGAACAAACAAAGGAAACTAATTTGCATATTGAAAAAGACAAAGGAAACTAATTAGCATATCGAAACAAACAAAGGAAACTAATTAGCATATTGAAAAAGACAAAGGAAACTATTTTGCATATCGGAACAAACAAAGGAAACTAATTTGCATATTGAAAAAGACAAAGGAAACTATTTTGCATATCGGAACAAACAAAGGAAACTAATTTGCATATCGGAACAAACAATGGAAACTAATTTGCATATTGAAAAAGACAAAGGAAACTAATTAGCATATCGAAACAAACAAAGGAAACTAATAAGCATATTGAAAAAGACAAAGGAAACTAATTTGCATTTCAAAATAGACAAAGGACAATAATTGACATATCGCAACAAACAAAGGAAACTAATTAGCATGTCGAAAAAGACAATGGAAACTAATTAGCATATCGTAACAAACAAAGGAAACTAATTTGCATATCGGAACAAACAATGGAAACTAATTTGCATATCAAAATAGACAAAGGGAAATAATTTGCATATCGAAAAAGACAAAGGCACTTAATTAGCATATTGAAAAAGACAAATGAAACTTATTTGCATATCGGAACAAACAAAGGAAACTAATTTGCATATCGGAACAAACAAAGGAAACTAATTTGCATATCGGAACAAACAAAGGAAACTAATTTGCATATTGAAAAAGACAAAGGAAACTAATTAGCATATTGAAAAGACAAAGGAAACTAATTTGCATTTCAAAATAGACAAAGGACAATAATTTTCATATCGGAACAAACAAAGGAAACTAATTAGCATGTCGAAAAAGACAAAGGAAACAAATTTGCATATCGGAACAAACAATGGAAACTAATTAGCATATCAAAAAGACAAGAGAAACTTAATTGCATATCGGGACAAACAAAGGAAACTAAAAGAAACTAATTTGCATGTCGAAACAGACAAAAGAAACTAATTTGCATATCGGAAAAGACAAGGGAAACTTATTTGCATATCGGAACAAACAATAGAAACTAATTAGATTCCAACAACTTGGAAAGAGTTGAGAAAACAACTTCTAAGAATTACTGAAGAAGTAATTAAGAATCTGAAAGAGTTGATGAAGATAAAAATATGGAAGAGCTGATAAAAACACTTGGAAGAGCTTATAACAAAAACTTGGAAGAGTTGATAGATTTGAAGGAAAACCCCAAAGAGCTTATAAAATAACTTGGAAGAGCTGATAAAAATACTTGGAAGAGCTTATAACAAAAACTTGGATGAGTTGATAGATTTGAAGGAAACAAATTCAAAGAGTTGATATATAACTTGGAATAGTTAATGAAGAGAAAAAGACTTCGAAGAGCTTATAAAATAACTTGTAATAGTTGATAGATTTGAAGGAAAACCCCAAAGAGTTGATGAATAACTTGGAAGAGCTGATAAAAATACTTCGAAGAGCTTATAAAACAACTTGGAAAAGTTGATGCAGATAAAAAGACTTTGAAGAGCTGATAAAAATACTTTGAAGAGCTTATAACAAAACTTTGGAAGAGTTGATAGATTTTAAAGAACAAAATTCAAAGAGTTGACACATAACTTGGAAGAGTTGATAGATTTGAAGGAAAACCCCAAAGAGTTGATGAATAACTTGGAAGAGTTGATAGATTTGAAGATAAATTCAAAGAGTTGATACATAACTTGGAATAGTTGATGAAGAGAAAAAGACTTCGAAGAGCTTATAAAATAACTTGGAATAGTTGATAGATTTGAAGGAAAACCCCAAAGAGTTGATGAAGATAAAAAGACTTTGAAGAGCTGATAAAAATACTTGGAAGAGCTTATAACAAAAACTTGGAAGAGTTGATAGATTTGAAGGAAACAAATTCAAAGAGTTGATATATAACTTGGAATAGTTGATGAAGAGAAAAAGACTTCGAAGAGCTTATAAAACAACTTGGAAAAGTTGATGCAGATAAAAAGACTTTGAAGAGCTGATAAAAATACTTTGAAGAGCTTATAACAAAACTTTGGAAGAGTTGATAGATTTTAAAGAACAAAATTCAAAGAGTTGGCACATAACTTGGAAGAGTTGATGAAGAGGAAAAGACTTTGAAGAGCTTATAAAACAACTAGGAAGAGTTGATAGATTTGAAGGAAAACCCCAAAGAGTTGATAAATAACTTGGAAGAGTTGATAGATTTGAAGATAAATTCAAAGAGTTGATACATAACTTGGAATAGTTGATGAAGAGAAAAAGATTTCGAAGAGCTTATAAAATAACTTGGAAGAGTTGATAGATTTGAAAGAAAACCCCAAAGAGTTGATGAATAACTTGGAAGAGTTGATGAAGATACTTGGTAGAGCTTATAACAAAAATTTGGAAGAGTTGATAGATTTTAAGGAACAAAATTCAAAGAGTTGACACATAACTTGGAATAGTTGATGAAGAGAAAAAGACTTTGAAGAGCTTATAAAACAACTTGGAAGAGTTGATAGATTTTAAGGAATACCCCAAAGAGTTGATGAATAACTTGGAAGAGTTGAGGAAAAGAACAAAAATTTTAAGTACTGATAAATAATACTCGGAAGAGTTGAGAAACAAAAAACTTAGAAGAGCTGATAAATTTGAAGGAAAACCCCAAAGAGTTGTTGAATAACTTGGAAGTGTTGATAGATTTGAGGGAAAACCCCAACATTAAAAGAGTCGACTTATAACTTGTAAGAGTTGAGCCAGGGAAAACAACTTGGAAGAGGTTATAACAAAAAAATGGAACAGGTGATAGATTTGAAGGATAACCCAAAAGAGTTGATGAATAACTTTTGAAGAGTTGATATATTAGGACAAAAACTCAAAGAGTTTATCTACATCACTTGGAAGAATTAAGAAAAGAACTTGGAAAAGTTTATGAAAAATAAATGTGAAGAGTTGATAAGAAAACTTTGAAGAGTTGATTAAGAACATGGAAGAGTTGAGGAAGAATACAAATGAGTTGAGACAAAAAAATCGAAGAGTTGATGAATAACTTGGGAGAGTTGAGAAAACATCTTTTAAGAGCTGATAACAAAAACTTGGAAGACTTGATAGATTTGGAGGAAAACTCCAAAGAAACGATAAATAACTTGGAAGAGTTGATGAATAAATTAGAAGAGTTGATGAAGAGAAAAATACTTGGAAGAGTTGACAAATAACTTTTTAAGAGTTGATTAAGAACTTGGAAGAGCTTATAATAAAAACTTTGGACATACTATTGGAAACACTTGGTAGATACTTACCGGGGCGATTTATTGGGGGAGACATTGTCAGGAGTTTTGGGGGCAAGAAATAGGACAGTTAAAGGATAGCTCTGATAAAGGTTTGCACTCAGGACCGTCGGCCTGGGGCCGCATATGCTCCGTTCCATGTTGTGCGTGTGGCGTGATTTTTCAAGAAAGTTTTTTCATACTCACATGTCCAAATGTAGCTGCAGCTGAAGTTTACTCTGTAGTGTCGTTGTTCAATGATGTGGCGAAGTTAGTAAATACATTTGTTAATACTCACAGGTTCAATGTAGCTATGAATGAAGTTCCATCTGAAGTGTCCTCATCCAAAAGAAGTTCCAATTAGTAAACCCAACACCAGCTTAACTAATCGTTTGGAATGATCAGTTGTTTAATATTAAATATGTCTCAAAGATAACGGGTACCAGAACCAATTTGTAACAAATCAAAAGTTTGAAAGAGTTGAAAAAACAAAAATGAAGTAAAACGAGTCGGAAAAAACAAACACTTAAAAGAGTTCAATAATAATTTGGCTCTTAAAGGCAGTGGACACTATTGGTAATTGTCAAAGACTAACCTTCACAGTTAGTGTATCTCAACATATGCATAAAATAACTAACCTGTGAAAATTTGAGCTCAATCGGTCATCGAATTTGCGAGACAACAATGAAAGAAAAAACACCCTTGTTACACGAAGTTGTGTGCGTTTAGATGGTTGATTTCGAGACCTCAAGTTCTAAATCTGAGGTCTTGAAATAAAATTCGTGAAAAATTACTTCTTTCTTGAAAACTATGGCACTTCAGAGGGAGCTGTTTCTCACAATGTTTTATACCAACAACCTCTCCTCATTACTCGTCACCAAGAAAGGTTTTATGCTAATAATTATTTTGAGTAATTACCAATAGTGTCCACTGCCTTTAAAAACTTAGGTGGACATCTACGAATGGCTTAAAAAGAAAACTACTCAAATAAGGGAGATATCTGCTAAATACGAAACATGAAAATCGATTAATAGATTGCATGTTTTAAAGTACAACACCAATATGGGAGTGGGCTGGTAATAAAGGCTGGGATGCCCTAATTAGACAAAGGAAAACTTAAAAGATTATCCAGGATTGTCTGATTGCCACTTTTGGAAAAATACTTGGCAAATGATTTTGGGTAAATTTAGTAACATCTTAATTTTGGAGGAACGACACAACATGAGTTTGATAAAATCGCAAGGCTGTAGTCTTGTGGAATTTTTGGCGATAATTTGAGCAAAATTTGATCAAAACGCAAGGCAATAGTCTTGTGGAACTTTTGGGCAAAATTTGAGCAGAATTTGATAAAAACGCAAGGCTTATAGTCTTGAGGAATTATTGGGCACAATCTGAGAAAAATTTGATAAATACGCAAAGCTATAGTCTTGTCAAATTTTTGGGGAAAATTTGAGCAAAATTTGATGAATACGCAAGGTTCTGAGTCTTGTGTAATTTTTTTGCACAATTTTAGCAAAACTTGATAAAAACGCAAGGCTTTAAATATATAGTCTTGTGGAATATTTGGGCACAGTTTCATCAAAAACGCCTTGTAATTTTTTATTTTTGCAAACATTTTGCAAAGGTTTATAAATATACAATGCTTTTTGTTAAATATGCCATGTTGCACTTCGGGCAGATAAGATTGATAAATTTACAAGGCAGTATTTTATACTATATATAGCCTTGTGATTTTTTGTAAATGTTTGAAAAATGTGCAATATGTTGATGGTTGCGAGGCTGCAACAGGTGTCAGCCCTCCATTCTGTTGAGCTTGAACCTTCCTGGGTGACTTCATTGAAGCGCTTAGGGACATGTTTGATTTCTATGTGTTATGCGCTATATAAGAATGGTTAATTATTATTATTATTTATTAAGGCCTCGCCTAAGAACTGACACTGTTGGCTTTGGTGCTGTGTCATGGATGACAATCGTTCCTTTGTAGATGCCACCTCACAGTTGGTTCACATGTAAAACAAAGCAAATATTCTTGCATTAGTCTTGTTTTAATAATCTGATTGAACAGAGTAAGATTGTAGGGCAATCTTATAGTTAAGTAGACCTATACAAGCAATATATTTCAGTTTCAAATTTGGCCTATTCATCCTGGTAAGGTTCGTCTAAAACAGGGCTACCACGTGAAGGTCCCAGGATACCTGCCCCACACGGTTTCCAGATCATCAGGGCCTTTGCACCGCCCGAAGGCGGGTCCGGTCCGCCATCCCAAAAGGAGGGACAGTCCCCTACTGTACTAGCGCGGTCCCTAGTTGGAAAGAACTTAGGGACTACTTCCGTTGGTCAACCATTTGTGATTACACCGGCACCATCCTAGCAGATGAGGAGCCCGAATGCACCTTTAAGATCAACCACTCAGTGGAGCGAGCCGGAAGTAGGACCCCACATGCCACGTGCACGTGTCCAGGTCCCTTTAGTTTTATTCCGCAGGCACCACCATTTCGATCCGCACGCACCACTCGTTCCGCAGGCACCACCAAGTTAGCGCACAAAAAAACGCGTATATGCTTGTTTGCTTGCAAGGGTGTACTTAGGTACAAGATAGTGAGCTACCAAAACAACCCACTACATGTAAAGCATCAAATATCAACACATGTAAAGCCCGGTTGATACTTCCTGCAAATACCAAATTTTATGTCAGAATCCTCTTTTCCCTACAACATTCACAAGTGAGTTGAGCAGATTTGAACTGCTATGAATTATTTTTTGACTGCAACAATTGCTTCGCATTTGCAGGAAGTATGAACCAGGCTCCACTCATCTAAAAAGAATATCTTACTTTTGTTCTCTGATGATCCACAGATGAGCTGCTCGGATGTCTTGATGATACTGATGTTTGCCCAAAGCAGTTGATCTCCAGGAACTACTGGCCCTGAAAGGTGAAGTTAACGGATATAATTATTAAGTTGTAAGTCAATATTTTGTCATCAAAACTCTTGCATGGGTAATTTAGACCACCTCTTTATATAATAATAACAATTATGGTGGCTTCTTATAGCGCTCAGGTCTGTCACGCAGTGACGCTTCAACATTATTATTACCCCCGTTTACTGGGCCTTAAATCATTCCTTAAACCATCTCAGCTCCCTGGGGGGAGTATACAGTCTGTGCCCCCAAATATGTAAGCTAATCAATCACAAGAAACAACTCTGCCCTCACAGGTAATCATTTATCCATGTGTGGAGCGAAGATACCTAGATATTTCTTTGTGTATCTTGCACGGGTATGCCCCTGTGGTGATACACTTTTCACCCATTAAAAAGAGGGACAGAAAGTAGCAGAAATAATGCACCCCTTATCCCCCTTTTGCCATATCCCCAGTTCCAGGACTTTTGTTGTCTGTTTGTTATACAAACGTGGCAGACAAGACAGGCTGCACTATAGTTTCTCATTGTATTTGGATAGTTGGCTATTGGAAACTAAAGCATTCTGGGATTTCTACGCTATACCCTGGCAGATTATTTATCTGCTGTGGCTAACAGCCGAGGTTCTGCGATTCATGGTCGGTGCCTTATGCATATTTTCTCACAAGACAACAAGAAATCCAAGTGTTAGACTGTTTTGCTAACTTTCCTTTTGTCAAGTCGAGGTTTTATTGGTCAATTATAATTTCAAAGGCAATCCCTCAAATGTGCAAGATAATTTGGGTGGAATACTGACCTAAAGAGGTTTTGATTGGGAGGGGGAATGCAACAGACACCCCCCCCAACCCAGATTTAATCAGAAGTATTGTTTATTAAGACTACCAGCACCATGCAGCCACTATTATAAATAAATTTAAAAAAGGGTACTAGGTCTAGCAGTTTAATATTTGCCTAAAATTGACAAATTCGAGAGCTTTTCACCAGTTTTATCAAACTTGTGCCATCAATTATTTGAGACTTAAAAATGCATGGCAATGGAAGGTGATCAGCCTTTTTAGCTGACGAATTTAATCTGGGTGCTAGTTCTATTTAATGTGGAGCTCCATTTACCAACACATCCTTCAAAAGCCAACAAAAACAATCGTTCAGATATGTATTACCTTTTAAGTTATAGGCCTTTACCATATTCAGATCATTATGAGCTTGTTACTGGTGATCTTTCGACATCTTCATAATGGTGGCTGACAAACACTACAAAAAAAAAACATTTTAAAGGACAAAATAAGTTTGCATATAAAAATTTTAAAAATAATATAAAAATTACAAGGGGTAAGTTCGGCAGTTTTATCGAATTTGGGCCTACAGTTTAAAAAATAACAAGAGGCAAGTCCAGCAGTTTAAGCAGATCTAGACCTCACATTAAAAAATAACTAGGGGTAAGTCCAGCATTTTTATTGAATTTAGG
The DNA here is from genome assembly GCF_902459465.1 of Asterias rubens. Classification (NCBI taxonomy): domain Eukaryota; kingdom Metazoa; phylum Echinodermata; class Asteroidea; order Forcipulatida; family Asteriidae; genus Asterias; species Asterias rubens. Next base: position 8,811,585 of record NC_047063.1, read on the forward strand.
CCTTAAAATTGAAAAAATCACACGGGGCAAGTCCAGCAGTGCTTAAAAGCACAATTGGACCTAAAATTAAAATAATCACAATATGTAAGTCGAGCAGCTTTTTCAAATGTTGGCATTCAAATTGAAAAAGTCACAAGGAGTAAGGTCTAGCAGTTTTAGCGAATTTTAGCCTAGAATTGACAAATCGGAGGGCTTAGTCAGTTTTATCAAACTTATGCCACTAATTATTTGAGGCTTAAAATGCATGACATTGGACGTTGATTAGCCTTTTTAGCTAGATGAATAAAATCTGGATGCTAGTTCTATTGGATGTGAAGCTCCATTTACCAACTCATCCTTCAAAAGCCAACAAAAACAATTGTTAAGAATTATTTATTTACCTTCTTAGGTATAGGCCTACATCATATTCAGATTCATATGAGCTTGTAACTGGTGATCTCTTGAAGTCTTCATGACACTACAAAGAAAAACATTTAAAAGAAAAAAATAAGTTTGCATCTAAAATTTTAAAATAGCAAGGGGTATAAAGTCCAGCAGGTTTACTGAATTTTAGCCTCAAATTGAACAATCGCAAGTGGCGAGTCCAGCAGTTTTATCAAATTTGGCCTACAGTTTAAAAAACACAAGGGGTAAGACTAGCAGTTTTAGCCAATTTGAGCCCAAAACTAAACTTCACAGGGGGAAGGTCCAGCAAATTTATCAAATTTATGTCTAAAACTTAACAAAATGGCAAAGGGTCACAAGAGCAGTTTTATCAAACTTGTGCCATTGACTATTTGAGGCTTAATAGAACACAATGCCTTGGATTTCTACGCTATACCCTGGCAGATTATTTATCTGCTGTGGCCAACAGCAGAGGTTCTGCGATTCATGGTCGGTGCCTTATGCATATTTTCTCACAAGACAACAAGAAATCCAAGTGTTAGACTGTTTTGCTAACTTTCCTTTTGTCAAGTCAAGGTTTCATTGGTCAATTATAATTTCAAAGGCAATACCTCAAATGTGCAAGATAATTTGGGTGGAAAACTGACCTAAAGAGGTTTTGATTGGGAGGGGGAATGCAACAGACACCCCCCAACCCAGATTTAATCAGAAGTATTGTTTATTAAGACTACCAGCACCATGCAGCCACTATTATAAATAAATTTAAAAAAGGGTACTAGGTCTAGCAGTTTAATATTTGCCTAAAATTGACAAATTCGAGAGCTTTCCACCAGTTTTATCAAACTTGTGCCATCAATTATTTGAGACTTAAAAATGCATGGCAATGGAAGGTGATCAGCCTTTTTTTAGCTAGATGAATTTAATCTTGGTGCTAGTTCTATTTAATGTGGAGCTCCATTTACCAACACATCCTTCAAAAGCCAACAAAAACAATCGTTCAGAATTATGTATTACCTTTTAAGTTATAGGCCTTTACCATATTCAGATCATTATGAGCTTGTTACTGGTGATCTTTCGACATCTTCATAATGGTGGCTGACAAACACTACAAAAAAAAACATTTTAAAGGACAAAATAAGTTTGCATATAAAGATTTAAAAAATAATATAAAAATTACAATGCAGTTTTATCGAATTTGGGCCTAGAGTTTAAAAAATAACAAGAGGCAAGTCCAGCAGTTTAAGCAGATCTAGACCTCACATTAAAAAATAACTAGGGGCAAGTCCAGCATTTTATTGAATTTAGGCCTTAAAATTGAAAAAATCACAAGGGGCAAGTCCAGCAGTGCTTAAAAGCACAATTGGACCTAAAATTAAAATAATCACAATATGTAAGTCGAGCAGCTTTTTCAAATGTTGGCATTCAAATTGAAAAAGTCACAAGGAGTAAGGTCTAGCAGTTTTAGCGAATTTTAGCCTAGAATTGACAAATCGGAGGGCTTAGTCAGTTTTATCAAACTTATGCCACTAATTATTTGAGGCTTAAAATGCATGACATTGGACGTTGATTAGCCTTTTTAGCTAGATGAATATAATCTGGATGCTAGTTCTATTGGATGTGAAGCTCCATTTACCAACTCATCCTTGAAAGGCCTACAAAAACAATTGTTAAGAATTATTTATTTACCTTCTTAGGTATAGGCCTACATCATATTCAGATTCATATGAGCTTGTAACTGGTGATCTCTTGAAGTCTTCATGACACTACAAAGAAAAACATTTAAAAGAAAAAAATAAGTTTGCATCTAAAATTTTAAAATAGCAAGGGGTATAAAGTCCAGCAGGTTTACTGAATTTTAGCCTCAAATTGAACAATCACAAGTGGCGAGTCCAGCGGTTTTATCAAATTTGGCCTACAGTTTAAAAAACACAAGGGGTAAGACTAGCAGTTTTAGCCAATTTGAGCCCAAAACTAAAATTCACAGGGGGAAGGTCCAGCAAATTTATCAAATTTATGTCTAAAACTTAACAAAATGGCAAAGGGTCACAAGAGCAGTTTTATCAAACTTGTGCCATTGACTATTTGAGGCTTAATAGAACACAATGCCTTGGATTTCTACGCTATACCCTGGCAGATTATTTATCTGCTGTGGCTAACAGCCGAGGTTCTGCGATACATGGTCGGTGCCTTATGCATATTTTCTCACAAGACAACAAGAAATCCAAGTGTTAGACTGTTTTGCTAACTTTCCTTTTGTCAAGTCAAGGTTTTATTGGTCAATTATAATTTCAAAGGCAATCCCTCAAATGTGCAAGATAATTTGGGTGGAATACTGACCTAAAGAGGTTTTGATTGGGAGGGGGAATGCAACAGACACCCCCCAACCCAGATTTAATCAGAAGTATTGTTTATTAAGACTACCAGCACCATGCAGCCACTATTATAAATAAATTTAAAAAAGGGTACTAGGTCTAGCAGTTTAATATTTGCCTAAAATTGACAAATTCGAGAGCTTTTCACCAGTTTTATCAAACTTGTGCCATCAATTATTTGAGACTTAAAAATGCATGGCAATGGAAGGTGATCAGCCTTTTTTTAGCTAGATGAATTTAATCTGGGTGCTAGTTCTATTTAATGTGGAGCTCCATTTACCAACACATCCTTCAAAAGCCAACAAAAACAATCGTTCAGAATTATGTATTACCTTTTAAGTTATAGGCCTTTACCATATTCAGATCATTATGAGCTTGTTACTGGTGATCTTTCGACATCTTCATAATGGTGGCTGACAAACACTACAAAAAAAAACATTTTAAAGGACAAAATAAGTTTGCATATAAAAATTTAAAAAATAATATAACAATTACAAGGGGTAAGTTCGGCAGTTTTATCGAATTTGGGCCTAGAGTTTAAAAAATAACAAGAGGCAAGTCCAGCAGTTTAAGCAGATCTAGACCTCACATTGAAAAATAACTAGGGGTAAGTCCAGCATTTTTATTGAATTTAGGCCTTAAAATTGAAAAAATCACAAGGGGCAAGTCCAGCAGTGCTTAAAAGCACACTTGGACCTAAAATTAAAATAATCACAATATGTAAGTCGAGCAGCTTTTTCAAATGTTGGCATTCAAATTGAAAAAGTCACAAGGAGTATATTAGGTCTAGCAGTTTTAGCGAATTTTAGCCTAGAATTGACAATTCGGAGGGCTTAGTCAGTTTTATCAAACTTATGCCAATAATTATTTGAGGCTTAAAATGCATGACATTGGACGTTGATTAGCCTTTTTAGCTAGATGAATATAATCTGGATGCTAGTTCTATTGGATGTGAAGCTCCATTTACCAACTCATCCTTGAAAAGCCAACAAAAACAATTGTTAAGAATTATTTATTTACCTTCTTAGGTATAGGCCTACATCATATTCAGATTCATATGAGCTTGTAACTGGTGATCTCTTGAAGTCTTCATGACACTACAAAGAAAAACATTTAAAAGAAAAAAATAAGTTTGCATCTAAAATTTTAAAATAGCAAGGGGTATAAAGTCCAGCAGGTTTACTGAATTTTAGCCTCAAATTGAACAATCACAAGTGGCGAGTCCAGCAGTTTTATCAAATTTGGCCTACAGTTTAAAAAACACAAGGGGTAAGACTAGCAGTTTTAGCCAATTTGAGCCCAAAACTAAAATTCACAGGGGGAAGGTCCAGCAAATTTATCAAATTTATGTCTAAAACTTAACAAAATGGCAAAGGGTCACAAGAGCAGTTTTATCAAACTTGTGCCATTGACTATTTGAGGCTTAATAGAACACAATGCCTTGGATAAGGCAAATGTGCCTTGTAAGTGCATGGTTTTCCTTTCACTCTGCAAACTAATACGGTCAGCCTTTTTGTGGAGTCAAGTTTTTGACTAAAATGGCCGACCGTGATAGGTCGCAAAGTTCAAGGAAAACCATGGCATATTTGTGTGGATCATTGTATTCTACTTTAAAACATCTTTCTGACCAGAAAATGTCCAGATAAATGTATCTGAATTTCCAGATTTCAAGACCATGCATTTCCAGATTTCAAGGGGGGGGGAGGGTCGTGGATAATTTGTTGAGAGGGGGGGGGTTGCCATGTTAAAACCAGATAGCATCAGGAATATAGATATATAAATATCACCTGCCTGTGTTACCAGAGTACCAAATTCTACTAGCACTCACAGGTACTATGTGAGTGTGAACAAACACGTAAAAAGCCATAAAGCGTGGGGCTGAGTTGTAAACAAGGCCATGTCCACATTACAGCGCCTACAGCTACGGCTATAAGACCGAAGATACAGACATCCTTTACATTAAGATTTTGAGAGCCATACATAGCCCTAGCCATTAACCCCAACTCAGAAAATACAACAGAAAATTGCACTTTTTGGAAACAGTTTTTCATTTAACACAACAAGAGGCAATACAAGCATTATGAAATTATATCGAGTGTGTGGGATAATAATGATAATAATAATACGAAACATTTATATAGCGCTCTACGGAGAACAGAGCGCTTTACATGAGACTATGACAACAAAAGAAAAGAGAAACAAACAAACTAGGATGGGTGGGGAAAAAGAAATGTCTTGAGGAGGCTTTTGAATACAGGCAACGAGATCGCCTCTCTCAGACCCGCGGGGAGCTCATTCCATAGCGAGGGGCAGCTATGGAGAATGAGCTATCCCCAGCTTGGGATGGGATAAAGTCACCTGGAAGTGGTATTTTGTCTAAACAAAGCTTTTGTCACTATATGTGTTTTGATGAGTGGAATATGACATAACAATTAACTAAGGTTTAAAAAAATTAGTGTCCATGTTGTTTACAAATTTGAAAATAAGCCCGACCCGAGAGGGCACTGTTTGTGACGTCAATCGAGGCGCGATGAATCGCATGCAGTGCCAACACAAGATAGTGACGCTTGGCGCAAGCTTAAAACATGCCATACATGTTTAAACAATACCTGATTTTTTTTTTAAAGAAAAGAACTTTTCTCTTTTCTCTTCATGTCAAAATGTGTAGTGTCTTCCGGATTCTCGAAGCACGACGGCTCAAAATGTTTGCTGCACAGCGCGTCGACTAGACTTGCAAACTTACATCTTTAGTTGTTTTTCTGCATCCAGCAGCAATACACCTGGTACACATTGCTGGAAAAATTAAACATACAAACTCACGACTAGGACTTGAATATACTTGCACGTACGTGTGTTCGATGTCCAATCGAGGCAAAGTCTGCCTCGATTGACATCACAAAAGGGGTAGGCGGAGTCACCCCCCACACAATTACTCAAAAAAGTATTTAATTGTTCAGAATAATATCCTATTTCAAGGTGACTTTAAGTTTTGGTTGTGTAGTATTAGTACAAAGGAAACTTTAGTTACTGATGGCTAACGGTCGTAAAACTTAAACATATCAACGTCGATTTTTAAAACATAGCATTTGGAGGCCCAAAATATTAGTCCCCTGTAGGCTCACAGGGGAGCCTTGATAGTTTCGAACCCACCCCCAAAATGGGTCAACTTGTACCACCGCTGCTTACTCGCTGACAGTTAGTTTTGCGCATGTGCAAAATTGTTGACGAGCCATCGCGATCATCGACCAATTAAAAGCCCTGAACAGCGATGGTACACAAGTCAACTCCACCCAAGCCAACTCGAACCCAAAATATTGTACCAAAGTCAACTCGTACCCAAGTCAACTCATACCCAGGTCAACTCGTACCATATAACGTTCATTGTATGCCGAAACAGAGAATTTCCGTGCAGCGTGATTTTATAAGCGATTGGAAACGATGTTCTACTCACTCTTATTAATAATAATTCCTTCTTACAAATTTCATTTTTTAATAATAATTCAGGTTTCTCATTTCTTCTTTTTTTTCACGAGTTTATTCATTCAGATCAGTTTTTATCCTTGTACCCTTTAGTGCCTTTGTTATTTTTAGTTTTATTGTCTGGATCCCCTTTAGATAGTGATTGTTTTTGCTTTTTGGTTATCCGCAGGCTTGTTGGTTGTGTAGTCATATTTTTATTGCCTATTCTTTGTATGTACTGTTTGCCTTGAAATAAATAAATAAAATCTACTTTTTATAGCAATTAAACGTTTGATGTTAAAAACAGACTGGATTAAAGAAATAGCTAGGCATAGGCCTAAAAATATGGTTTCTTATCATTTTTTACCGTAGTATGTATTATTTCAATGTTTTAAACAGTCAGCCTGTAATTCCTGCTTTAATGTTCCTCTCTTTTCTGCTTTAAAAAACAAACTATTTTCAACAATAACAAAATAAACGATGTATAAAATGAATGCGTTGATGTTTCCCCCGAGTGTTTTTCTTAAAAATGTCAGGGTAAAAATTCATTCAATTCATTCATTTGCATGTGTTCTGATTATCGTTTTCCAATTCAAAATTTATTGTTTCATTACTTTTTCCAACCCAATACACTTTGCGAAAGTTTTGACTATCTATTTCTATAAGAAAGGGAAAAAAGGAAAAAATTCATTCAAACACGCCAATTAAACAACAAATCTTAAGTTCTGATTAATTTTCCCCACAGAAGTATAAAAAAAAATAATAATAAAAAAATTTAAAAAACATTAGGGCCTAGGTCTTACTAACTCTTGTTCGCTTGTTCTATAAATAGAATAACATAAAACATGAAGAAGAAAAACGAGTTGAAACCCCAAAACTGAGTAAAAATTTATTGGGGTACGAGTTGACTTGGGTACGAGTTGACTTGGGTACGAGTTGACTTGGGTACGAGTTGACTTGGGTACGAATTGACTTGGGTACGAGTTGACCCGAATTCTTGTCGACGTCGTGAAATTGTCTTGAAAAGGAAGAAAAGCGCTAGCTGGTGTCCCCACTGAATGTTCTTGCAATGTTTACATGTCACGTGGTCAGCTACACTGGTACCCTGTCTAAAGCTTGACCTATAGACCAACTCGTTCGATCCAAGGCAACGTGTTCCTTTAACAAGCATGGCAACGTAGACAGAATTAAGAAATACATGGCATATAAACTACATCATTAAAAATCACAGGATTAGTATGTGTTCACAGACAGTGACAGCAGCAATTTTTTCAGGATTAAAAAACATCATAGCAAGTTTTGAAAAAATGTAATAGATGGTGTAGGCCTAACATTAGACGTTGAGCGTTGCGTTGGTAATGGGATGTGTTTAAAAAGAAATCAAATTTTTCTCAGTATTGTATCGTTTGTTTGCATGACCTTTTTAAAATAGGTTGTTTAATTTTTGTAAATAATAACGAAATTAATAATATCACTAAAATTACAACTTAATCATTGGACACAGGTCAAATGCAAGTTGTAAACAATCTTTGAAAAAAAACATTAACGAAAGACAGTTCCATTTCCACTGGGCAAAAAAAATGTATGGAAAAAATAAATTCCAAAAGATTTTATAAACAAGATATAATATGAACCAGTTATTGAACTTACGAATGCAATCAGTGCTCAGCTGATAAGTTATACAGATGAGACTTTCTCCAACTTTCGAAAAGGTAAAAACGGAGAGAGGGTAAACAAACTCTATCAAACGAACGACGTGCACCAGGCAGAAACAACCAGCACAACGAATGTTTGCGGTTTGCCCCTGCATCCTGAATAAGTGAGCCTTAAATTGAGCCGCGGAACCAATTTCTTCAAGACAACTGTAGAATGTATGCGGTACGAGGTGCCTTCGCATGACGTCATAGTAGGCCGGCGAGGCAGTCGTAGAGTTTGGTACCTAAATAATAAGAACGAAAACGCGTGTGTATTCGCCGCTTTCATACCGCGGACCGTGGTAAATTTGGAATGCTTATTGACACTGTCATTGATGAGTGTGCGTTGCGAAAAATTTTTGGATTAAAACAATTATAAAATAAATAAAGAAAAAAAAACCACTATGATTATTACATTTTTTTTTTTATCTAAAAGAAATTCTGATTTTTGACTAAAAATTCAACTTCACACAATTCTAAATTTATCTCAAACGTTGGTTGATTACCTCAGTCCACACTGGTGAGATGTCTTCAGAAGTTTGGGCCCCATTTCATAAAGCCTGTTAGCACAAAAATTTGCTTAGCATGAAATGTCTTCCTTGATAAAAACAATATTACCAACCAGATTTAAATTTGTTGCATATTTTGTTGTTACTGGCATTCAGCTGTTGTTTGCTAATTCTGAAAATCACTTGGAAATTCGGTTGGTAATCCTGTTTATGAAGAAATTTCATGCTAGCAAATTGTTGTGCTTACAGGCTTTATGAAACTGGGCCATGCTCTGTGTCACTTGAAACCATAAAATTATCAAACATTTTTTGATCCAAAATCTAAAAATTTGCCAGTGTCAGCCAGACAGTAAGACACGCTATTTTGAAGAACACTTCAAATGTGAAATTTCAGAAAATACAACATTTGCTTGGGAACAATATACAAGGATTGGTTAAGAAGTTTTGAGGGACTTTTGGAAATAGTAACAGATGGTATAACAATGGCTTTGGGATACAGATTAAATGTTATGACAACATCACTATGTTGGCAATTTGTCTTTGAGAACTGTGGCAACATGCAATGGGAAATAAAGACTGTTTATCTGCTTTTGACAATTCGGGAGCTAAATATCAGTACATTGGCAACATTTTGAGAAAATAGACACGTAAGCCACCAACCCAAAATAACACAACGTCGGTAATAAATTGAACATTCAACAGTTTGAGATTGGCAGGTCTGTGAGTGACAGGATACAAATAAGCAAACAATAAACAAGAGAAGAAAAAAATTAATAAATAAATAAACAAAAGGTTGCGATCCGTTTGTTTTTTAAATGTGCCAGAGTAAATTCCCAGACGTCGCACATTGGCTTCACGGAATAATAATTTATCGGTTGTTAAAACAAAATTCAGGTTTGGAAATTCTGAGGTACTGAACAATTTGCGCAGCATTAGCCCAGAGACAATATTAACAGAAAAATCACAGCATCGATTTAAAGACAATTTCAGAGCTAAACAAAATTAGTTCAGCAAGTTTTGATAGACTGGGCAACATGTTTTGGTGAAATGTACAGGGGTGTAAACTAATGGCTTTTGAGTTGAGTCAACTCTTGAATACAGTATGATAGTTGAACAAAATCATAAAAGGTTGGCAGGTCTATGCCACAACGTGCATGGGGAAAATAAATATTACAACATCCCCTTGTGAACAAATTGAGAGCTGAAATATCGGTCCATTGTCAACATTAAAAAAACATGAGTCTCGAAAAACATCAACCATGAAGCACAACATCGGTAATATATTGAACATTGAGAAGTTTAAGATCGGCAGCTTGTAAATGTAGGTGACAGGATAAGAATGAGCACAAAAAAATCAACCCTGTGCAACAGCATGGTCTTTATTTCCCCCGGGTATTGGATGATGGCTCTGGACGGGTTGGTCCATGGGTCCATGGCCAATGTGAGGACGGGTGATGTCGTTGCGAACAACGGCAATGCCGTTGGCCCACAGAACCTCACAGTCAGTTTAGTTTATGGGATAATGGTCTTCACGTCTCTAAATGCAGTATCGGAAACATAGATTTCAATCAAACAACAATATGCTCTCGTCAAAAATGCTCCTCACGATTTGTGGATATATGATACTAATGTAACTCACGGTTGTTGTGTTGGGGTGGCACCGTCTCTTAACAGGTGAATGCAGCAACACTGGCACTGAAGATTACAATACTACTCTAATAACACAAGAAAAGGAACATTGCCTCAATAAATTGCCTCAAGAAATCTGCTATTAGCTGCATAAACAGTTGCCGGATGACGATTTCACAGAAGCACGATGATTGACGCTGCCACAAACAGAAAATACTTGGTAGAAAACTCCAATCATATCCGACTCGACTTCACTGCAGCTTTGTTCTAAAAATCTAGTGCCAGTGAATCACGTGACGCGATCCCGCCTGCTCCCTCATCGAGCCGCGTTTCTGGACCGGAAATTGGGGGAAAATAGAACACATGCAGTTAAAGGCGGTGGAATTTTGGCCTCCCGCGGTGTTATTCAACGAATGTTTTAATGTATGTAATTAAGAGTATTTTTTTCACAATTCTGAAAAAGTTTGCTGTATAATTAACCAGTAATTAGCTGCAGCAATTAAGACCTCATCGTCCAGTGAGTTATGAAAAAAACCCAAAAGTAAATCATTATACCCTTTATGTTGCATAAAAGATGAACATTTACTACACAGTCTGATGTGATAGACCATACCTCTGGGCAGACTTAATTTTAGAGAAAGCTCATTCGGTCCACTAATTAATATCTAGTTAGTAGCGACAATACAAGCCATTTTCTAACAATACAAAAAATACTTGACTGCACCAGCCAAAAGTAAATGTACCCTTCATGATGAAATTTTATTTCATAATCTGATGGACCGTACCACCACTAGGCACACTTAATTGTGGAATTGGCACCCATCATGAAGAGTCTATACATGTACTCCTATGTACATGGATACAAAAGACATACCATAAGTCACTTGAGTCTATACTATGAACAGAGAGTCAAATGAATACAAAAGGCATACCACAAGTCACTGGGCTATCAGGGCTGCCAATTGGCAAACTTCACTAAGAGTCTATACTTATGTGTACAGAGTCAATGATCACAAGCTAAGGCACTGGGCATACCATTACATTGGCTATGAGGGCTGCCAATTGCTTCATGATGAGTCTATACTCCTATGAGAGTAAAATGAATACAAAGGGCATACCACAGAGTCACTTTGGCTATGAAGGATACAACTGGCAAACAACAGAGTCAATGATCACAAGCTAAGGCACTGGCATACCATTACATTGGCTATGAGGGGCTGTAATTGAGAGAGTCTGTACTCTATAAGCACAGAGAGTAAAATGAATTACGAAGGGCAAAACCACAGAGTCAATTTGGCTATGAGGGCTGACAATTGGCAAACTTCACAAAGAGTCTATACATGATACAAGGCACTGGCATACCATTACATTGGCTATGGATGAGGGGTTGCAATTGTCTTGAGAGAGTCTTTACTCTATATAAGCACAGAGAGTAAAACATATAACAAAAGGCACAAGTTAGTGGCTATGAGGGGTGCACCCTTGATGCAGAGTCCATAAGTGCAGAGAGTAAAATCAACACAAAAAGGCATATCAAAAGGTTACAATGGCTATGAGGGGGGCCACTTTTCAACCTCCTTGAAGAGTCTATGTTATAGTTAGATGAATACAAAAAGGTGTTTGGGGGTTGAACAAAGAATTGACTAGAGTGGGATTCGAACCAACGACCTCCGGATTAAAGAGCGGCGGCACGTTAATCCAGAGGTCGTTGGTTCGAATCCCACTCTAGTCAATTCTTTGTTCAACCCCCAAAAATCATTTCAAAATTTACCCAGTAAGTTTCCATTGTGGTTTGTATTGAACACAAAAAGACATACAAAAAGTCACTTTGGCTGTGAGGGGTTGGCACCCTTCATGGAAAGTCCTTACCCCTATGAACAGAGAATAAAATTAATGCAAAAGAGAATACCAAGATATGTCAATTTTTATCAGTTTCTATGGAGTACTATGGGCATATAATCCAATAATTCAAACTATTTTTCTTATTACACATAATATTTGTTGTACCTTTCCAATGGAATTTCTTTTTTTACGTCTTCAGAGGGGGAGTACATCAGCAATTTGTGTGCCTCATCGCTCACGCGCCCCCCATTCTGCCACAGTTTGCTACGTTAAATACGGTTCAGTTCTCACTCACGCGCCCCCCATTCTGCCACAGTTTGCTACCTTAAATACAGTTCAGTACTACAAGCTACACAATGTGCTGGGTGCCGTTGCTCTTATCGTAAGGACCAATTGCAATGCAATGCAATGCAAAAGTATGACCCAGTAATATATAGTGGTGTACTGTACTTAAGTCTAGTGTGCTTGTTACGGAACATTTATCAGTCACCATGGTTTTTTTACAATGTTGTTCTACCAAAATATTTAGAGTTTGTTTCTTTGTGTTTTTTCAGGCAATGTTTGGATGTCAAAGGATTGGCATTATATTGGCGGTTGTTTATACACACACACACACTGGATAAATATAGACTGGATCCCCATGCAAGAATGCCATAGTAAAACAATTACAATAAACAGAGCACCTACTTAAAAGTAAAAACATTGCGCAACAACCCTATCATGTAAATTTGACAACATTTGATTTTTGTCACAAATTAGGCTAAGTGAGATTTTTATTTTCTGACAACCATCTAAAGAATTGTAACTATGGTTCTATGCCACTTCATAAGGTTAATAGTAATTAGCTGGTATGACCCTTTGATAGTAGTAAAGGAAGTGCTGAATAAGAACATCAAAAACATAATTTTGCAAATTGACTATATTATTGCCTTTCGTTTAGCGGCTGTTTCGAACCCACCATTGTGTGTATATAAGGGGTGTCGTGGCCACCAATAAGAGCACAGAACTCAAGCTCTTGTGTTTCGGTTCAGCAGGAGTGTGGATTCGAATCCCGGTCGTGATAGTGTGTCCCTGAGCAATTAGAAACTTGACTATAATTGTTCTGTGAGGGCAGAGATGTTTTTTTGTGATTGGTTTAGCCGAGTAGTGCATATATTGCGCACAGGCTGTATACTCCCCAGGGAGTTGAGATGGTCCAAGGAATGATTTAAGGCCCAGTGACCAGGGGTAAATGTCGGGGTAAATGGCATCCAAGGATAAAGGCAGTGGACACAATTGGTAATTACTCAAAATAATTATAAGCATGAAACCTCACTTGGTAACAAGTAATGGGGAGAGGTTGATAGTATAAAACATAGTGAGAAAAGGCTCCCTCTGTGGTGACGTAGTTTTTGAGAAGTTTTTGTGGAAGTACCTTTCCACAAATTTTAATTCGAGACCTCAGATTTACATTTTGAGGTCTTGAAATCAAGCATCTGAAATGAAAGCACACAACTTCGTTAGCCCAGGTTGGACTCCTTCGTTGCAGGCAACGCGACGGAGTCCAGGGTATAAAGGTCCCGTACCATTGCGAAAAATTTTCAAAAATCTGTTTAAAATATTTCTACCTAACTCGGGAGTCTGAACTTTTACTCACTTGATATTTGTAACCGAAATTCAACCTGAAATGTATACAAATTCTATTTGAGCTGGAAGATTTTATGCCTCCTGGATTTTAAAATGTATGTAGAAGGAGTTGAAGGCGAGTTAACGGCACCTACCCTGTTTTGACGGCGAATAGCGGCAAGATAATACACTGTACTCAAAGCCGTGCGCACTTGGGCTCACACTATCAATTGGTACACGATGATCAACATCGCCAGTGCAGAACTTCAACATATTTTCGGATATATTTTCTTCCATGGATATATTTGTTAGCTGTGAACTCTTTGAGAATATAGCGAGGGACACTATGAATATATGAACGGAATTTCAGCTTCTCAAATCAGGTAAAAAATAAAGAAAATTGTAGTCAAACTTGTGTTCGCATTGTAAAGAACCTTTATACCCAGGACGTCAGTGCAGTGGCACTGACTGACGTCCTACCAGGGCTAACAACTTCGTGTGACAACGGTGTTTTTTCTGTTATTATTATCTCGCAACTTCGATGACCGATTGAGCTCAAATTTTCACATGTTTGTTATTTTAAGCATGTGGACGTGGTTGAGATACAGCAAATGAGAAGATTGGTCTTTGACGCTAACCAATAGTGTCCTGAGTGTCTTTACTATAAGGAGGCCCAAAATGTAAGGCTCACGGTGGAGCCGTATAGTTTTTCAGAAGTAGTAGTACTTCTAGGAGTAGTTGTAATGATAGTTTGACCAGCAGACGACAACAACAAATTACTGTCAAAGACGCTGTACAGGACTTAGGTTAGGGAGTGGATGTGGCACATGTTTGCATACACAACGCGCATATATGATGAATGGGGAAAAACAACAGTGTTGACCGACTGGTGTCAGAAAGAAACAGCTGTAAAACCACTTAATAGCACACTTACCGTTAAATATCCAACACACTTCGTGCCTGGGAGACATCTTCATTGCGCACAATGTTCTTGAACCACCACTCTGCCACAAACAACATCATTTTTGAAGACAAAAATTTGAAAAAATCTTGCATTCGTCTCCCATCCATGTGGGTGCTGAACTTCTGTTTTTATTTTATCAAAATTGTCATCACCAGAGGGCGCTATCGTGCAAGCTCTGAGCGCAGGCAGTGCACGCCCACGCCGGGCCCACGACACACCCCATGCCTGGACGAATGAGCGCGCTAGATAGAGAATACAGTTACATACCATTGGAAACTTGATGGTTGCAACAACTCGGGACATAACTTGGGACATAACTTGATACTTTGTGATCTAAAATAATGCAGTTTTAAATCATCTTGACCCTGGATATATATATATATATATATATATTTTTTTTTTAAAGATATTTTAACACAGAAAAGAATCAATTTTTAGTTGCATTCTAAATGTAAAATAGTGCATTTTAGTGCAAAATTCGCATTTAAGGGATTTTTGTTAATTTTGTTGATACTTTAAGTATTTTTTAGCCAATGGTACTTTGATGTATCAGTTTAAACCACATAAGTTTGATACAAATGGTGCAATGTGGTGTAAGCTGTAGTAATAATCAAACATTTCTTTTGGGAAAGATCAATTGTTGCTTGTCAATAACTTTATTATTTTATAAAAAATTGTTTGTTGAATTAACACTGGCAAATATTTCAACCAGTGAATACCAAAAGAGAACCAAAATGTATACCAATTGGTATTAACAGCTGAAAAGATCATTAAAAACAAACACATATTACCTACGAGCCTTATGAACAATGAGAGATATTGACATTGGTTTGTTTTTAAAAAGTGTAAAATTTTTAATACAAAATAAAACCGAATCACACCATTATTTTTACAAAATTACAGACATAAATCATTACTACTGTGTTTCTTTACTTCCTCACTCCAAATCGTCAAAAGATGAAGAAAAAAATGACAGGTCCATGCAAAAAGCTACGTAGAGCCCCTTTCACACATGAGTTTTCAAAATGTACCTCGTCTGAAAGGAGATAATTGTTTCTACTATCCAAGTTCTCTTGCAAAATATCGTCAAACATTGGTACATTTTACAACCATGCTAAAATTTAGCAAGGGACCCCAGGTAAATTGCTGTCGTGTGGTTAGCTCTTTAGTCAACAATCCAGTTCAATTATCCCTTATAGATGACTGGTTTAAAAGATGACTGATTTTTACCATAAACTAACCAGGCAGTTATTCCGACAACTACAGCATGTACCTAAACATCATGTTAGACAGAAATCTTCACCTACCTTCACAGTTTGTCCATGGATCAAGCATTTTTTTACTTATTAAATTACTTGCATTGTAATTGCAGCATTCTACTTCCATCGTTAATTAGGTGCAAAATCAGCTATTAAATGTTTGACACAACATTTACGAAAGTGAAAATGACAACTAAATTAGCAATCCTGATCTTACCCTTCCCCTCCCCACAGTAACAGTTAAAAACATTTTAGTTCAAAACTTGTGTACGCATTTGAGGTGCCTGAATATTTGTCAAGCAGTTCAACTCGGAATATGTGAAATTTCAAAGAGATTAGAAGAACTGCTCAAGTTAGCGACCACACACCAGTCCGTTGAACAACTTAAAGATGACGGCATATCGCTTCTTAAAAGCACAGCATCCGACATGGTTCAGGAATACTCGTCTTAACTTGGTTTTTCCTCAGGGTGAGCTGTGCAGCTTAAGTTCAAGATAACATACCAGATATTCTAAAATACAAAGCATCTTACGGAATCCCTTATCAAATTTGTCTTAATTAAAAATTAAAAATAAAAGTTAATACTGCATCCCTTCAAATCATCTCAAACCGGTCACAAACAATCATTCCAACGAAGAAATTTATACAAGTTCCAACTTTCTAGTAAAAACCAGCAAAAAATCATAAGAATCTTTGACTATCTTAAAAACAAATTGATTGCGGTTACAAAGAAATCCTGTGGTGTAAATCAAAGTCTTCTAGATAGCTCCGACCCTTATCTGTTTGGGGAACAATTAAATTCCTAGCTCCTTGGGGTTTTTTTTAACTGGCACTTCAGCGGTTTTGACGTTAATGTAGTCGACCACTGTCTGTAAGCCTAGTCTACTGTAGTAGTCTGTCTCGGCAAATGTGCGTTGCATCTCCTGCAAAAAAAACAAAAAACCAATAAGGATAAGTATCATAGATTTCTTTTTTAAGAAATAAATGGGGTAGTGAATCCAATTTAAAAATGAAATTGTGTTAATAATAATAATAATGATAATAATAATATTGAGATCTTACATAGCGCACATAAACAAGGCACTCAAGGCTCAAGTTTTTTACAAACATTCAGAAAGATAGGTTATTGCAGTGATGGATTCTGAGACCCAATTATGTAGCACCTGAGGGTTTACAAGGTGCTACGGCACATACAGCAGCCACAGCCATTAATAACACCGGGGCGAACCCCTTCTCTTTTCAACAAGTGCACTGGGTTCGTTTACATGCGTTACACAACACATTTGACCAACGGCTTTACGTCCCATCAGAAGGACGAAGCAATGGTTTTAACTTGAAAACGTTTTGCTTAAGGACACGTGTCACGGCTGGGGATTCGAGCCCACACTCAGCTGATCAGAAATACCAGAGTTTGATTTCGGTGCTCTTAACTGCTCGGCCACGACACTTCCACAAAAAAACTGTTAAGTCCCTTGCGTTTTATCTGGGGTTTCAAAGTGAATAGTCTTGTGAAGTTTTCTGTTAACACCACGTACAGCTCTCTCTGAATTGTGGTGGTTCTGAAAAGGACCAGTGGTTTGACAACTTAAAGTCTCAATCAGTATGCTTTTAATTGTCTTCAGGAGAAAGCTGGACTCTCGCTGCTCCTTAATGCTGGATCTTAGAGTAATAATATAATAGAGGCTTCTTATGTACTCCTTTTACATAGCACCATGTAACGTTTCACAAGGTGCTGTGGGGCTGTAAGCTGCTACTCAAACCAGGAACACTGAGGTGAACCCCTTCTTTGTTTACGTTAAGTGCACTGGATTATTTTATGTGCGTTACACAACACACAGGACCAATGGCTTTTCGTCCCATTTAAAGGAAGAAGCATCATGGTTAAGTGTCTTGCTCAAGGACACAAGTGTCTTGACTGGGGCTTGCACCAATACTCTGCTGATCAAAGAAACACACCAGAGTTTGACTTCGGTATTGTTATCTGCTCGGCCACTCATGCCATAAAGAGTGGGGGTCATCTTGGCTCAAATCGTCTACGCTCCACAAGATACGTGCCGGCATAATATTCATAAGGTTGGAGGTTCAGGTAAATTAGTCCCCATTCAGTGCATAAATTATCTACTCTAAGCGATCACAACCGAAGATACTTACGAAATACCAATTAGGGCCTGAGGCGATGTCACATGACTCGCACACGCTTCTGCCGACTCCGTCATTGTAGGCCTTGCAGCTACATATCTGGCATTCTTCAATCTGGGTGTGCTCCACCATTCTCTGGGTCAGCACATCCACAAACTTCTTCTGGGCGATCTTGGTGGAGTCGAACACGGCACCGCCGGTCTCAAAGGCCAAGAGGGCACACTGATTGATGGGCTCGTTGATCAGCTTGCGGATTGTCTTGTCACCAAACAGGGTGCCGCTGTTTAGGGCCTTGTTGGTGAATACTGTGTGGTTGTCAATACCTGATGATCAAAGGACCACATAGTAACAATACGTATTAGGGAACAACGTTGTGGAAAGCCTGTTTTCACTATTTCCTCAGCCCCAGCGCCTTGCCTTTACTAAAGGCGCTGGAATTGCTTAACGTATAAAGCACGCTTATTGGTTAAGGCAAGCGATTGGGCCGAGCGAACTGTGACGCAACTTACCCACCACATGAGGGCGCACGACTAGCTGCGGGCTATAAAAGCCGTGAGCGCAACAGTCGGGTCTCTCAGTCAGCCCTCAGTTCCCACGTAGTTAGTTCGTAGTTGGTGTATTCAGCACGCGCAAGGAGGATAATTAGGTAGGCACGGGCGGGGCAGACGGCGTGCTGCACGGTGGGTGAAGTCGGGCGGTGCGCTGGTCACCGGGTGTCAGGAGGCTACTGGAGGCGCGGCTACGGACTGCTGTAGGTAGCGCGACGGGACGGAGCCGGGGAGCGCGCGTCGATGCACCGGCCGCCTCTACAAGGGAGATCCGAGGACTCAGAGCCGTAGAGGGCGGGCATCTAGGGAGGCGCACTATCACGCAATTGAGGCGTACGGCACGACGGACACCCGGAGGCTAAGCCCAGCCAGGCATTACCCCACCGACAGCATTGCCTCTCATTGATGAACAGGAGGCTATTGTGATTGTAGGGATTACACTAATAATTAGGGAGGTTATTCGACAGGGGTCCAGTTAATACAAGAATGATTGCATAATAAATAGGTTGGAACAGTGATATATCTGTCTCTGTATTTTTATATTGTCTGTCCATTGTCTGTCCCAGAAGGCTGAGGCGCGGGTGAGTGCAGCTACGCGTATAGGCGGTATATTTCATCCAAAACGGACCTACCTTTCTCGACCGCTCGATTGGTAAGGGACCAGTTCCGCCACAAATGGTGTCAGAAGTGGGATTATACGTCTAGCTGACACTTGCCCACGTGCTCACTTCTGGGAGGCTTGGAAAGGCAAGGATTATCTCAGGACGCCTCGAATTAATTAAATAGAAATCAAGTTAATAACAAAATAATCAAGACTGACTGAGACTAACAATGACGGACCAGACTGTCCAGGAACTTCAGGAGGAGATTGACAGCCTCCGTGTAGACCTCCAAGGAAGAGAGGATGAACTTAGGTGTTCAATGGAGGAGGGTACACGCCTGGAGGCAAAGATGGAACAATTGACGGACAGACTATCCCGGCTAGAGGACGAATGGAGGCGCACAAGTCGCCAGGAGGCTTCGTTTGATTCTGGTTTGGACACTAGAGTTACCTACACGGCAAAGGTACAGGGAACAGCGCCGGAGGTCACAGGAGGTGATTGGACACCTCCGAGGAGTATTTTGAAGAGGAAAATAAATTGGATGCCACAGGCACAATCCACTGCTATCAAGGGAGACACAACGCCCCCTGTGGAGGCTTTCGAGGAGTCGCCGAAGCACGTTGAACCAATTAGGGAACGAGAGGAGAACGAGGACTTGGACCATGAATTAAGAGGCGAAGTAGCCTCTAAGGAGACACCATGGCCTCTCAAACGGGATCAACGGATAGTCGGACAGGAGCAGCTGCGAGAGAGGCTACAGAGGGGGGCGGGTCGCCCCAGGATTGTCCCGGACCGTTTTAGTGATAAGCAGCCTTGGGTGGACTATAAGGAACATTTTGAATCTTGCAAGCTGGTAAACGGATGGGACGACGAAGAGGCGTCCGTATTTCTAGCGGCGAGCCTTCAGGGACCGGCACTTAAAGTGCTTATACACCACGGAAGTGGAGAAAAGAAGAGACATACGTACAGCGAACTTCTCAAACTTTTGGATGGACGTTTTGGACCGGGTGAGCGGGCTGAGAATTTCCTACTGGAGCTTAGGAACAGGAGGCAGGGGCCGAAGGAGACTATCCAGGAGCTCGGCCAGGCGGTGCGCGAATTGGCAGCTTTTTCGTACCCGGAGTTCACGGAAACCGCAAGGGACCGTCTTGCCAGAGGACACTTCTCCGACGCCATAGCCAGTCAATCCATTAGAGAGGGTGTGTTCCGAGCAAACCCTTCAACTCTTGACGAGGCGATACGGGCGGCATTGGCCACGGAAAACTTTGAGAAGATTGAGGCTCAACGGAGTGGGACTAAGTTTGGCCTCGGTAGATGCAGGATGTTGGACAACACCCCTGAGGAGGCGGCACTTCAAAGTACGGGACAAAAGATGCACCAAACGGAAGGAGAGGCGGGTCAGACACCGAGGAGGCGTGACACCAGGGTGTATCGTTTTCGCCCGGGTCGACCTGCAACCCAAGGGGACCGGTGCTATAACTGTCAGAGGAACGGACACTTTGCACGGGAATGCCCAGAGAAAAATAATACACATGACCGTCCGGGAAACGCCAATCAGCCTGTCCTACGACCCGAGGAGGGGCTGGAACCACATCAGGGTCCCCCAGCTATTTAAACCCAAACATGACAAACCTCCAGCCCGAACTGAAAGAAAGAATACTGGTACCAACGATCTCTCCAAAGAAAGGACTCTACGTACGTGGGAAAGTGCGTTCCCTTGACATTCCACTACTTGTAGACACTGGAACAACTGATACAATTATTTCGACTGAAGTTTACTACCGAATTCCACCCGAGAGGCGGCCCAGGTTGGAAACAGAAAGCATAAAAGTGTTCCAGGCGGACGGGACACCGATAGACACTTTGGGCGTTGCACAAATCGAAGTTCAGGTTGGAAGAACTATCTTCCCAGTGCGGGCAGTTTTTGCTAAGGTTAGCGCACAGGGAATTCTAGGAATGGATTTTCTCATACCTACAGGAGGGGTGTTAGATTTTAAGTCCTTGGAACTTGTGTTGCATGGAGAACACATCAAGTGTACGAGCCGATTGGGAACATCGTTGTGTGCCAGGATAGTGGTGGCTAGGACCACTGTCATACCACCAGGGCATGAGGCAGTCATACCGGGGAGAATGGATAAATCATTTGACTCCTATCATGTCGGAGTAATAGAACCAGTTGAAGGAGGAGGGGTGGTGGCTGACAAGGGCCTTATAATTGCGAGATCACTAGTGAACATGGACGGCGAGACACTGCCGCTGCGTGTGTTGAACCCAGGACGACAGAAGTGTGTCCTTCGATGTGGGGTGACCGCAGGCCGCCTCACGCCAGTTGAGGAAGGAGATGTAGAAGAGTCAACAAAGGGAGCAGCGGAGAGAGGGTCAAATGATGTGCATGTCCCAGGACACCTCCAGGATCTTTGGAAGCGCAGCGTGGAGGGGATAGATGTACGCTACCATTATACAGTTGCAGGGCTGTTGTCAGAATTCTCGGATGTATTTTCTGAGGGAGAAAAGGACTTAGGAAAAACTGACTGGGTGAAACACACCATAGACACCGGCAGTGCTAAACCAGTAAAGGAGAGGCCTCGGCGACAGCCTCCATGTAACCAAAAGGAGATAGACCGACAGGTGGACGACTTGTTACAAAGAGGCGTTATAGAGCCATCGGACAGTCCATGGGCTTCCAACGTAGTTCTTGTTCGGAAGAAGGACGGCACCCAGCGGTTCTGCGTGGATTATAGAGGGCTCAACGAGAGGACATTTAAGGATGCCTACCCCGTACCACGAATTGACGACACACTTGACGCCCTAGCTGGTGCAAGATGGTTTTCAACCCTTGATCTTGCGTCCGGCTATTGGCAAGTCGAACTGGACGACGAGGCCCGTAAAAAGTCTGCTTTTGTAGTTCGCGGAGGGTTGTACAGTTGGAGGGTTATGCCCTTCGGCTTGTGCAATGCCCCTGCCACATTCGAGAGGCTCATGGAGAGGATAGTGTGCGGACTCCAGTGGGAAACATTGCTTGTGTATTTAGATGATGTGATAGTGTACGGGCGAACTATTATGGAGGAGATCAGCCGCTTGAGGGAGGTACTTCAGAGGTTCCGCGAGGCGGGGCTTAAATTAAAGCCGGGGAAATGTCACCTGTTTCGACAGTCCGTCAAGTACCTGGGCCACGTGGTGTCCCCGGATGGGATATCTACCGATCCAGACAAAGTGGAGGCGGTAAGGACCTGGCCAAGCCCAACTGATGTTCGAGGGGTGAGGAGTTTCCTTGGGCTAGCCTCATATTATAGGCGCTTTATAAGAGGCTTTGCTGATGTGGCACGCCCGCTCCATAATCTCACTGAGAAATCACGGGTATTTTACTGGAGCGATGAATGCCAGGAGGCTTTTCTGACTTTGAAGACTCACCTGCAGGAGGCACCAATACTGGCATACCCGGAACCAGAGGGGAAGTTTGTGTTGGATACCGACGCCAGTGGAGTGGGAATAGGAGCAGTTTTATCCCAGGTGCAAAATGGAGAGGAGCGTGTTATAGCCTACGCCAGCCGAGCACTATCCAAGCCCGAGAGGAACTATTGCGTGACGCGCAGAGAACTCCTTGCAATTGTCGTCTATCTAAAACATTTCAGGCAGTACCTGTATGGGCAAAGGATAACGGTGCGAACTGACCATGCGGCGTTGAAGTGGTTGGTCACCTTCAAGGATCCCGAGGGACAGGTAGCCCGATGGATAGAAGTTCTCGGACAGTACAACTATGAGATATTGCATCGCCCTGGAAAGAAACACGGGAATGCCGACGGTCTATCACGCCGACCTTGCAAACAGTGTGGACGCGTGGACGATGAGGGCCAAGAGGCGCCTGTGCAGGTGAATGTGAGAGTTGTGTCAGTTGAGCCAACTGTTACCATGGACGACTTGCGTAAAGGTCAGCTGGAAGATTCATCCATTGCCTGGGTGGTACGTGCAAAGGAGGAGTCTGGTCGGCGACCAGATTGGAAAGAGGTATCCCCCCGTGCATCGGCAGTCAAAGTCTATCTGTCGCAATGGGACCAGTTGGAAATGAGACAGTCAGTGTTATGTCGCCGTTGGGAGTCGAATGATGGACAGGAGGTGAAGTGGCAAGTAGTCCTCCCAATCAACCTACGAGAGGCAAAGATGGGGGAGTTACACGGAGGGAAGAGTGGAGGACACTTCGGGATTAGTCGTACGCTTGCTAAGTTAAAGGCGAGATATTACTGGTCAGGTATGGTGGCGGATGTGAGAACTTGGTGCCGAAAATGCAATGTGTGTGCTAAACGCAAATCGCCAGCTCGGAAGAGGCGGGCGCCCCTGAGACAGTATCGAGTCGGAGCACCGATGGAGAGGGTGGCGTTGGATCTTGTAGGCCCACTGCCCGAAACAGACGGAGGGAACAAATGGGTTCTTGTCATCGCTGATTATTTTACTAAGTGGATGGAGGCGTGCCCCCTCCCCGACAGTACAGCCGAGACGGTGGCTAAGGCGTTTGTGGAGAACTTCGTTTGCCGATATGGGGTTCCAAAGGAGTTACACTCGGACCAGGGTCGCAACTTTGAGGCAGACATTTTTGCAGAGATGTGCAAGATACTGGGCATTCGAAAGACACGGACAGTCGCCTATAACCCGAAGTCTGACGGACTCGTGGAAAGATACAACAAAACACTCATAAACACTGTGTCAATGATGCTGGACCCCAATCGTAACCAGAGGGACTGGGACCAGCAGCTCCCTTTTGCAACGTTTGCTTACAGGTCGGTACCACAAGAATCTACAGGAGAGACCCCAAACATGCTTATGTTGGGCCGAGAAGTAATGCTCCCAGTGGACCTCACTACTGAAGAGCCCCTTCCTGACGAGGCTATGGAACCAAATACGGACTATGGGGAGGAACTGCGCAGGAGAATGCAAAGAGCCCACGAACGAGCCAGAGAACAAACCAGGACTAGCACTAGACGGCAGAAGTTGTCCTACGACCGGAAAGTTGAGGGGATCGGTTACAATGTAGGCGAGTTCATTTGGCTATACAACCCAGCAAAGAAGAAGGGAGTGTGCCCTAAGTTAGTTTCGAGATGGGAAGGGCCGCACCTCATAATAAAGAAGCTTTCTGATGTGAACTACAGGATTCAGAGTAAACCCAGAGGGAAAATGCTTGTAGTCCATTTCGATAGGATGAAACCCTACCAAGGCCCTCACATGGATGCTTGGCATACGGAAACACCGACAAGGGTTACTGAAACTCCGATACAGCTAGATCAAGGGCAGTCACCGGAGCAGCAGAATCACCAGAGAGGCGCTGAGGCGGCGATCCCGGACATAGGTGTGGAAGAGGACGTTCGGATTGAATCGATACCGGACCTAGGCGTTGATGAGGACGTTCGGATCGAACCAATACTTGACATGGGAGGTTTGGACAATGACGTAATTACTGATGAGACAGTACAGGATACAGAAGATATTCCTGTAACTCATGGTCGAAGGAACCCCCTCAGAGAGAGGAAGCTACCTCTCCGTTTTCGTTAGGGAAAAATTATCAGATCCCGTAAACTAACCTCTGCTATAATTTTTAATGTTTATTTTTCAGACCGGGAATGATGAAAGAGCAGGAAAAGAGAGTGTTCAGCTGCCCGGAATGCCCAAATACGTTCCGGCACAGGACCAGCCTCACGAGACATAGACAGGTGGACCATGGCCCAGAGTTGTATGCTTGGTGCAAACGGTGCGACTTCAGAAGTGCAAGGAAAGACAACTTAAGAAGGCACTATCGCCAGCACCACAAGGAACACACACACGAGGTAGATATGGTGCCCCTGGAGACGGAGAGAGAACGGGTACAGAGGCGACGCTTGGACGGGGAGGAGACGAAGGAAACAAGAAGAGTGACGGTGAGCAGGGGTTTGGAGAGTGCGGAAACGTGGGCGGAGGCACGGGATACCATCAAGGAGAAGCAGGCCACCAACAAGCAACAACGGGGCGAGAAGCGTCCGCGGGGAAACACGGAGGAGCAGCAGACACCCAAGTGCAAGGTTGGTAAAGGCGACGGAGGTGCCACTGGAGGTCCTCTTGACCTATCGGTGCCTCGACCGGAGGTAGTTGTTGAGCTGTCTCTATCACCAGCCTCAGTGTCTCTGCTGGACGAGGACGTGCCAGCCCCGGTGCGTGAGCCACTTCGAGGAAAGCCCCGTGGGATGTTTGCGCTGGCCAGAGGTGAGGAGGAGGTGAAAGAGGAGAGCAGTGAAGATGAGGAGGGAGTACTGCCACCGGAGGAGCCAGCCGAGGCAAGGGCCGGGAACGACGAGAAAGAAGCAGAACACAGAGAGGACCTGCAACCAATCCACGAGGTGCCTCTTGCAGAAGTCCTTCGAGGCAGAGTTAGCCGCGTGACTGAGGTGTCGACCACATCGGACTACCAAGAGGGTGTGAAGGTTCGCGAGTATCGGTTGCACAGAGTTTACGATGTACAGTTCAACCAGGACTTCCGTAGGGTGTAGAGACAGTCCATCAGAGGTGTTCGCGTAGGGCTCGTTAAGTCACCAGCTCTTGCCATTCTTTCATAAACGTTTATCTCAGGTTTTTCCATAAAGTTTTCTATAAAGTTTTCTATAAAGTTTTCTATAAAGTTTTCTATAAAGTGTTTATAAAGTTTTGTAGAGAGGCGCATGTATAAAGAGGCGCCGGAGGAGTTGAGGACCCTGTTGAAGTAAGTTTAATAAAGTTATTGTTTTTCAGTAAGTTGCTTTGATTCTTAGGTCTTTATGAACGGGGGCGTTCATGCCAAGAAGGAGGCTTTGTGACGCAACTTACCCACCACATGAGGGCGCACGACTAGCTGCGGGCTATAAAAGCCGTGAGCGCAACAGTCGGGTCTCTCAGTCAGCCCTCAGTTCCCACGTAGTTAGTTCGTAGTTGGTGTATTCAGCACGCGCAAGGAGGATAATTAGGTAGGCACGGGCGGGGCAGACGGCGTGCTGCACGGTGGGTGAAGTCGGGCGGTGCGCTGGTCACCGGGTGTCAGGAGGCTACTGGAGGCGCGGCTACGGACTGCTGTAGGTAGCGCGACGGGACGGAGCCGGGGAGCGCGCGTCGATGCACCGGCCGCCTCTACAAGGGAGATCCGAGGACTCAGAGCCGTAGAGGGCGGGCATCTAGGGAGGCGCACTATCACGCAATTGAGGCGTACGGCACGACGGACACCCGGAGGCTAAGCCCAGCCAGGCATTACCCCACCGACAGCATTGCCTCTCATTGATGAACAGGAGGCTATTGTGATTGTAGGGATTACACTAATAATTAGGGAGGTTATTCGACAGGGGTCCAGTTAATACAAGAATGATTGCATAATAAATAGGTTGGAACAGTGATATATCTGTCTCTGTATTTTTATATTGTCTGTCCATTGTCTGTCCCAGAAGGCTGAGGCGCGGGTGAGTGCAGCTACGCGTATAGGCGGTATATTTCATCCAAAACGGACCTACCTTTCTCGACCGCTCGATTGGTAAGGGACCAGTTCCGCCACAGAACTATAGAATATCCGTGCACAAGAATCTGTGCAAGTTGATAAGCCCATCCCAGCGGTCCTGAATAGACCTGACCGCTGGGGCCGAGCGAATCTACACTATAGGTTAATGCCCTGCTAGTGGCTGGCACCTGGGAAAAGACCTCGCCTTAAGCTCTGTCCATTATAATAACAAAAGTGGCTTCTTATATAGCGAACGTATCAGTCACTCAGTTAAATAACGTTCAAGGCGCTTTAACATACAGTATTTTCCTGCAAGGTACATGTATGTGGGACTACGTTTAATTTGAGACGTACTCCTTCAACGCCCATCCAAAGGACAGACAACGTGGTCAAGTACCTTCTTTAAGGACACACCCTGCTTATCAGAAACCAGAGCTTGAGTCCGACCCTCTTAACCACTAGGCCACGACACAGGCAGCTGATAACAGACCTCGCCTTCGGCTCTGTCCATAGTCATGTTACGCTCCTCTCAGCATTAACGTTAAGTTCTGTATTGGGCAAAGACAAAAGAATGAGTATGGTCTTATCACTTTGCCAAAATATATGAAAGTGGTTTATTTAACACAATAAACACAAAATAATAACAATATAAGTTAACCGATAACAAAGCACCAAAATAGTATAGCCAATACTGATAAACTATTGGAGCAACATAACTTTAAAACTCATGGCCAACTACAATGCTCTATTTACACTAAAGGAGAACCTTAACTTTATAATCTTATGGCCACAACCACTGTAAGAACACACTCCAGTGCCCAGCTAATTATAGATAAGACTCCTGTTGCAATAAACAACACACTCTCCACTATAGGACTTAACCCAAGTTTCTACCTCCACCCACAGTGGTATCTCCCAACTCTTGCATGTGATTTCTGCATGCTAGGCACATGCCTACAAACACACAAGAAAGCCCTTTGTTCTAGCTTACCTAATTTCTGTATACCCAACTACAGTGGCAATCTACCTACATACAAGCATATGGCTTTAGTAGTGTACAGTAGCACAGAGGGTTTGTGGTGGTTGAGATCTGGGGTTGACTACTCAGCCAGGTGGACAAGGGGAAAGGGAAACACACTTTAAGTTATGCCCCTCTGGGCAGTAGCACGGAGGGTGTGTGGTGGTGGAGATCTGGGGTTAACTGCTCAGCTCAGTGGACAAGGGGAAAGGGAAACACCACACAAGTTATGCCCCTCTGTGCAGTAGCATGGAAGGTGTGTGGTGGTTGAGATCTGGGGTTGACTACTCAGCTCAGTGGACAAGGGGAAAGGGAAACACAATATAAGTTATGCCCCTCTGCGCAGTAGCACGGAGGGTGCGTGGTGGTTGAGACCTGGGGTTGACTTCTCAGCTCAGTGGACAAGTGGAATTAGGGAAACACAATATAAGTAATATGCCCCTCTGGGCAGTAGCACGGAGGGTGTGTGGTGGTGGAGATCTGGGGTTAACTGCTCAGCTCAGTGGACAAGGGAAAAGGGAAACACCATATAAGTTATGCCCCTCTGTGCAGTAGCATGGAAGGTGTGTGGTGGTTGAGATCTGGGGTTGACTACTCAGCTCAGTGGACAAGGGGAAAGGGAAACACAATATAAGTTATGCCCCTCTGCGCAGTAGCACGGAGGGTGCGTGGTGGTTGAGACCTGGGGTTGACTTCTCAGCTCAGTGGACAAGTGGAATTAGGGAAACACAATATAAGTAATATGCCCCTCTGTGCAGTAGCATGGGGGGTGCGTGGTGGTGGAAATCTAGGGTCAACTACTCAGCTCAGTGAACAAGGGGAATTAGGGAAACACATCATAAGTAATATGCCCCTCTGTGCAGTAGCATGGAGGGTGTGTGGTGGTGGAGATCTGGGGTTAACTACTCAGCTCAGTAGACAAGGGGAAAGGGAAACACCATATAAGTTATGCCCCTCTGTGCAGTAGCATGGAAGGTGTGTGGTGGTTGA
Organism: Asterias rubens; assembly: GCF_902459465.1. Taxonomy (NCBI): domain Eukaryota; kingdom Metazoa; phylum Echinodermata; class Asteroidea; order Forcipulatida; family Asteriidae; genus Asterias; species Asterias rubens. The sequence goes on from NC_047063.1 coordinate 8,840,076, forward strand.
GATCTGGGGTTGACTACTCAGCTCAGTGGACAAGGGGAAAGGGAAACACAATATAAGTTATGCCCCTCTGTGTAGTAGCATGGAGTGTGTGTGGTGGTGGAAATCTGGGGTTGCGACTACTCAGTTCAATGGACAAGGGGAAGGGAACACACTAAGTTATGCCCCTCTGTGCAGTAGCACGGAGAGTATGAGGTGGTGGAGATCTGGGGTCGACTACTCAGTTCAATGGACAAGGGGAAAGGGAAACACACTAAGTTTATGCCCCTCTGCGCAGTAGCACGGAGGGTGTGTGCGTGGTGGAGATCTGGGGTTGACTACTCAGTTCAATGGACAAGGGGAAAGGGAAACACCTTAAGTTATGCCCCTCTGGCAGTAGCACAGAGGGTGTATGGTGGTGGAGACACGAGTATTGTAACTACACAAAATTATCTACTAATTGTTGCTCCCCAATCAAATTATCAATATGTGGTAATGAAAACAGACAAATACAATACAAAAATACAGTAGGGAGGGGGGTGGTGTCCTGAGATGGACTGGCCCTCTGTGGTAGGAGCGCCCCATCAATGCAGTCAACAATTATATATAAACATTGAGAATGGTTGTTTACATGAAACAAAGTATACCTCATAATAGTCAAGTGGAAGTCAATTAGGAGAACAACCAATTAATAATATGCACAGTAGGGATGAACAATTTTGGAAATCACAAAATAATATAATAAATTGGGTTGAACAAGGAAAATTTCACCTGAGCCAGGTTTGATTTTATGGAGGTGCTTAAAGACACTGGACACTATTGGTAGTTGTCAAATACTAGTCTTCTCACTTATCTTATCTTAACATTTAATAAAAATACCAAACTTGTGAAAATTTGAGCTCAATCGGTCGTCGAAGTTGCGAGATATTAATGAAAGAAAAAAACACCCTTGTCGCACCATGATCACACAATGTTTGTGCTTTCAGATGCTTGATTTCGAGACCTCAAATTATAAATCTAAGGTCTCTAAATCAAATTCATGGAAAATTACTTCTTTCTCGAAAACTACGTCACTTCAGAGGGACCTGTTTCTCACTGTGTTTTAAACTATCAACCTCTCCCCATTACTCGTAATCAAGAAAGGTTTATGATAATAACTATTTTGAGTATTTACAAATAGTGTCCACTGCCTTTAAGCAGAAAAGTATTCCTTAAAAAAAGTTTCTGCTAAGCAAAAATTAGCAGGATATTTGACACAAACTGTGCGGGCTCAATAAAATGTTGATTTAAAGATAAGTTCTAAGGAAATCTGGCATGAACAAATCCATGTTTTACTGTCTGCTATTTATAAACTTTTTCACAAGCAAAACAAAAAAATTAAGTTTACTAATTTTCCACTGATATATTTTTAGAAAACACGGCTTCAACCAAGACGTGCATCAAAACTTTGACCGTGATTTCAGCCCAAATGGCCATAACACAGCTTGCATGGCTCCCTAGCTAACACGGTGACCAATTACCATCAGTACCAGCTTATATTGAACACATCTACATTGTACACATTCAACCCTCCTACTGTCTGACAAGCCATATCATCTGTGTGGTTTTGAATGATAGACAATCTAAATGGGCTTGTTGAACGCAGCTTCATAGTACACAGTCAACCCTCCTACTCTCTGACCAGTCATATTATCAGTGTGGTTTTACCAGCTTATTGAATACATCTACATTGTACACATTCAACCCTCCTACTGTCTGACCAGTCATATCATCAGTGTGGTTTTTAATGTCGATAGACAACCTAAACTGGCTTGTTGAACGCATCTTCGTAGTACACAGTCAACCCTCTTACTCTCTGACCAGTCATATCATCAGTGTGGTTTTACCAGCTTATTGAATACATCTACATTGTACACATTCAACCCTCCTACTGTCTGACCAGTCATATCATCAGTGTGGTTTTACCAGCTTATTAAATACATCTACATTGTACACATTCAACCCTCCTACTGTCTGACCAGTCGTATCATCAGTGTGGTTTTGAATGATAGCCAATCTAAACTGGCTTGTTGAACGCATCTTCATAGTACAGTCAACCCTCCTACTCTCTGACCAGTCGTATCATCGGTGTGGTTTTGAATGATAGACAATCTAAACTGGCTTGTTGAACGCAGCTTCATAGTACACAGTCAACCCTCCTACTCCTACTGCCTTTCCAGTTATAGACCTGTCTCTAATTTGAGTTTTATTGGAAAGTTAATTGAGAAGGTTGCTTGTCGTAGACTCACAGTTTACATGAACGAAAACAACTTGTGGGATCCTAATCAGTCTGCATATAGACCATTTCAAAGTACTGAGAGTGCACTTATTAAAGTCAAAAATGATATTTTATCTGCCATGGATAAAGGTCAGGTAGTTTTACTTTTGTCATTAGATTTGTCAGCAGCTTTTGACACAACTGATCGTCATATTTTGATTTCTCGTTTGTCAACCAGGCTAGGTATAGAGGGTGTAGCCCTGAGTTGGTTTACGTCATACTTGGATGATTGGTCTGCATGCGTTGAGATCAAAGGGAAACATTCGGTAGTGGCTACCAACACAGTCGGTCTACCTCAGGGTTCTGTATTTGGACCAATTGGTTATACTATATACACGTTACCTGTCTCAGATATTGCTAGACATCATAAGGTTTCATATCACACTTATGCAGATGATACACAGTTGTATTTTTCATTTGATCCTAAGCAACCAAATAGCCTAGATACAGCATTGCAAACCCTTTCAGCGTGTGTTATGGATATAAGTAGTTGGATGGGAAAGAACAAACTTAAACTTAATGAGCAAAAGACAGAATTTTTGGTAATTGGCTCTAAACACAACTTGCGCAACATGAACAATGTAATTTTTACATTTGGAACCACTCAGATTGCACCATCAACATCAATCAAGAACCTTGGTGTATATTTTGATTGCAATATGTCTATGTCTTACCAAATAAACCACCTTTGCAAGCCTGTTCGATTTCAGTTAAAAAATGTGTCACAGATACGGAAGTATGTATCTGAAGAGTCATCATGTGATTCGCAGCCATGTTCTTTCCCGGTTAGACTATTGTAACGGGTTGCTTACAGAAGTCCCACAGGTGCATATTAAGAGACTTCAAAGTTTGCAGAACTGGGCTGCTCGTGTTATCTTTAGGTTAGATCGCCGTCATGATGCCATGCCTCTTCTAAGATCGCTTCATTGGTTACCAATTAAACAGAGGATTGTATTTAAGATTCTTTTATGCGTTTACAAATTCTTTCACAATCAGGCACCAGTGTATTTTAATGAATGTATTCAGTTGTATCGACCTTTGCGTACAAATCTTCGCTCCAATGCAGATCCATTTCGCCTTACTTTTCCCGTGACTCACAGTAAGGCGGGAGATCGAACATTCACTGTTTCAGCAGCTAAAGAGTGGAATGAACTTCCCTCCTATATTAAATCTGCTGAAACAGTGAATGTGTTTAAGAAGATTCTTAAAACCTACCTCTTTCCTAATTGAATTTGTTTTTTGTTTTTATTGTTGTTTGTTTGTATAATGTTTAATTTATTGCTCTTTGTAAACGCTGTGATATGGTTTTACCATGAATAGCGTACCTAAATGCTTAATAATAATAATAATAATAATAATACTCTCTGACCAGTCATATTATCAGTGTGGTTTTACCAGCTTATTGAATACATCTACATTGTACACATTCAACCCTTCTACTGTCTGACCAGTCATATCATCGGTGGAGTGTTGAATGTCGATAGACAACCTAAACTGGCTTGTTGAACGCATCTTCGTAGTGCACAGTCAACCCTCCTACTCTCTGACCAGTCATATCATCAGTGTGGTTTTACCAGCTTATTGAATACATCTACATTGTACACATTCAACCCTCCTACTGTCTGACCAGTAATATCATCAGTGTGGTTTTGAATGATAGCCAATCTAAACTGGCTTGTTGACACATCTTCATAGTACAGTCAACCCTCCTACTCTCTGACCAGTCGTATCATCGGTGTGGTTTTGAATGATAGACAATCTAAACTGGCTTGTTGAACGCAGCTTCATAGTACACAGTCAACCCTCCTACTCTCTGACCAGTCATATTATCAGTGTGGTTTTACCAGCTTATTGAATACATCTACATTGTGACACATTCAACCCTTCTACTGTCTGACCAGTCATATCATCGGTGGAGTTTTGAATGTCGATAGACAACCTAAACTGGCTTGTTGAACGCATCTTCGTAGTGCACAGTCAACCCTCCTACTCTCTGACCAGTCATATCATCAGTGTGGTTTTACCAGCTTATTGAATACATCTACATTGTACACATTCAACCCTCCTACTTACTGACCAGTAATATCATCAGTGTGGTTTTGAATAATAGCCAATCTAAACTGGCTTGTTGACACATCTTCATAGTACAGTCAACCCTCCTACTCTCTGACCAGTCGTATCATCGGTGTGGTTTTGAATGATAGACAATCTAAACTGGCTTGTTGAATGCAGCTTCATAGTACACAGTCAACCCTCCTACTCTCTGACCAGTCATATCATCAGTGTGGTTTTGAATGATAGCCAATCTAAACTGGCTTGTTGAACGCATCTTCATAGTACAGTCAACCCTCCTACTCTCTGACCAGTCGTATCAGCAGTGTGGTTTTACCAGCTTATTGAATACATCTACATTGTACACATTCAACCCTCCTACTGTCTGACCAGTCATATCATCAGTGTGGTTTTACCAGATTATTGAATACATCTACATTGTACACATTCAACCCTCCTACTGTCTGACCAGTCATATCATCAGTGTGGTTTTACCAGCTTATTGAATACATCTACACATTCAACCCTCCTACTGTCTGACCAGTCATATCATCAGTGTGGTTTTGAATGATAGACAATCTAAACTGGCTTGTTGAACGCAGCTTCATAGTACACAGTCAACCCTCCTACTCTCTGACCAGTCATATTATCAGTGTGGTTTTACCAGCTTATTGAATACATCTACATTGTACACATTCAACCCTTCTACTGTCTGACCAGTCATATCATCAGTGTGGTTTTGAATGATAGACAATCTAAACTGGCTTGTTGAACGCATCTTCATAGTACACAGTCAACCCTCCTACTCTCTGACCAGTCATATCATCAGTGTGGGTTTACCAGCTTATTGAACACATCTACATTGTGCACATTCAACCATCCTACTGTCTGACCAGTCAATCATATCATCGGTGTTGTTTCGAATGATAGCCAATTTAAACTGGCTTGTTGGATGCATTATCTAAAGAGTACACAGTCAACCCTCCTACTGTCTGATCAGTCAATATCCTTAGCAACCTTATGTCAAAGAAAAGAGAAACCAACCCACAACTCTACTCGCATGTGATGGCTCTGCAAAAATTAGTCACACGGGGGACAATTCACTTATTGGGTTTCATACATAGCTGAAAAGAGCATACAACAGGCTGCATGATGTTTGGTTTAAAAATTATGACCTTTTGAAAAATAGACCATGTCACAACCTGAAAATAACCCATACTATGGTGAAATGCAGTGGACACTATTGGTAATTACTCAAAATAATTATCAGCATAAAATCTTACTTGGTAACGAGCAATGGGGAAAAGTTCAGACTACAAAACATTGTGAGAAACGGCTCCCTCTGAAGTTACAGTTTTCGAGAAAGAAGTAATTTTCCACCAATTTGATTTCGAGACCTCAAGTTTAGAATTTGAGGTCTCGAAATCAAGCATCTGAAAGCAGACAACTTCGTGTGGCAAGGGTGTTTCATAGTTTCTTTCATAGTTATCTCGCAACTCCGATGACAAATCAAGCTCAAATTTTCACAGGTTTGTTATTTTATGTATATGTTGAGATCCCAAGTGGGAAGACTGGTCTTTGACAATTACCAATAGTGTCTATATATATTGATGTCTAAGGGATGAATCAGAAAATGTGAAATATATAGTCCCTAAAGAAGCACAAAACCACATAATATTTTGTTCACCCTCCCTCCCATCACTCAACAGCCCTGTACTGGATAGTGGGTTGTGAGACAAGTGACTCATTGTAGAGCCTGTCACATATGGCCTTGGCCAGGAATCAAACCAGAGGCACAGTGGTGAGAGGCTAAGCACTTTAGCCACCTATGGCACCCTACTGGAAACTGGCTGAGCTAATTGTGACAAGAGCTCTTTACACCGAGCAACCTATGGCACCCTAATGATGAATGGTCAACTTTAGGCTTACCTCAGTCTGACATTGTTTCATTTCCACAGACAGCAAGGCGATTGACATGGGTGTGGATGTTACCCTTGAGTGCTGTTCCATTCCTCTTGAAGGCCACAAGGGCGTCTTCTACCACCTCTCCTTACACTGCCTCTCTATCCCCGCTAAGCATCAACTCTTCAAAGTCAACTGGTGCCCCAGCTTGTCTGTGGATAGATTAGATTCATCCAAAAGGAGGTGAAACAATACAGTAATAATGAACTGTTATACCGGTACTTGCCATCTACTCAACATCTATGCTCTGTACTCCCCATCACATGGCCAGCCACAAACAAGGTCGTCAGCGCCTGCTTTACCCCGAGTACATCTTAAGGTATAGTCTCCCTGGATTTTTTGCTCTCCCTGCTTGAGATTCGGAGAATACAACAAGACAGGAGAGAATGGGGAAAGCTTCTGTCCACCTGCTGTGCAGCCGACTGATGTTGACTGGTACTTGATCTTGGGTTCTGCCAGTTACTTTTGAAATTGTGTACCTTCGGTGCCAGGCTTCCAGAAGTGGATGGAGCCAATGAGCCACAGCCAAAGTTATAAAAAGTTAAAACTCTGGAAGGGGTTACCAATTTATCTTGACTGCTCTATTTATAAGCTTTTTATTACTGAATCTAAATGCTCAAATAAAGGTTAAGGTTTTGGGTTAGGCTTGAAAGGTTTCGGCACAAATAAGGGTTGGAAAATCTAGGGTTTGTTTGTAAGTTTAGGGCTAGGGTTTGTGTGCAAGGAATAGATAGGCCTATAAGATTAGGGTCATTGTTGCTTTTTGGTTATTACCTTTAGTTTGGCATATACTCATCTATCTATCTATCTGATGATAATTCTTGTCAAAGCCTTTCCACATTAAGAATAGGCCTCTATAATGCCATAGGGTGCACCACACTATAAGATCCTCAAATATTCAAAAGTAACAAAATATGTGGATGTCTGTCATCTTCTAACTTGAAAACAAACAAAATATCATTGCTGACAAATAAAATGTCTTACTTTTTTACATAGATAATGACTTCAAGTTTTTAGATTGGCAATCCAAAATTTTAAGAAACACACCCACGGACGACCAACCTAGCCAGGTGAAAATCAAAAATTGGAAAATCAAACCTTTACAAAAAAGGGACATTGTAGTTTCCAGGGTCATGTGAAGCCCAAATGCTCCATGGTTGAAAGTCCACAACTCCAGGAGACAACATTTTGTCAACAATCCATAAAAGCAATGACCTTCAAATCTTTGATTTAGTGCAGTACACACTTTTCTTTCATACAGTTACACAATCATTCACAATCAGCATAGAACCAGGCAGTGCAATGTGAGACCTTGACCTTGCTTGTGCATAATACTGCAATCATTCATTGTTCACAACCAGACATACACCAGTAACATGAAGGGAGTGGGTCGCTGTGTATAGAGTCCAACCTGAGTGTTAGTGTATGATCCAATAAATAGATTGGATGGTACGTGTTTCGAGCCAAACTGGAATTTTCTCAAGTTCAATAGAGGGCACTCTTCCAAATGTAGTCTGGTTCCCAGACCCCAAAATCTCTGACTAGACTCTGTCGATTTTTAACAAGAGATGTCAAGGAATCTTTGGTCAAGGAATCTTTGGCAGGGGACCAGACTGTTAAGCAAAACATCACACCACTCGAAGAGTCGATAAAGAGACGAATTGGACGTAAGAATCAGTCACCTTTCTTGCCATAGTTTGTGATAATATAATCCAACATTGCAACCCTGTTTTGTATTCATTTGAAGTGATATGTGTTGATAAATCTTTCAGATATTCTGGTTTTAATTTTAGAAATCCCCCACCATCGATTTAGAAATGGCACATTGTGTAATCGAAGAAGGGGAATTCCCACACAACATTGCTCATCGCCAACAAATTCCAATTCCGCCCATTGGAACTTTCTTGTAGTTGTGTTCTATTATAAAGGCTTCATTCATGTTAAGAAGTTAAGGTAAGTTTGTAATTACTACCAATGCATGGCAATGAAAACCGTTGAGAGCTTTATGGCTTGAGAAGTTGAGTTGAGTTGAGTTGAGAAAAAAAAAAAAAAAAAACGACATATTTTTTATTTAGTTAGTTAGTAGAGTTTAGACTCGGAGTAGACTGAGTCAAATGAAAAGCCACAAATAAAAATCACAAAGCAATTTAGCAAAATAAAGGGTAACCTGATAAAACACTTTATAAAACTAAGCTGTGTGTAACTGTTATATATTTGTGTACATTCATGTTAAACTCGTACCCAAGTCAATTCGTACCCAAGTCAACTCGTACCCAAGTCAACTCGTTTCCAAGTCAACTCGTACCCAAGTCAACTCATACCCAAGTCAACTTGTACCCAAGTCAACTCGTACCTAAGTCAACTTGTACCCGAGTCAACTCAAACCTGAGTCAACTCGTACCCAAGTCAACTCGCACCCAAATAAATGTTTTAAAAAAAATTTGACTCGTACTGATAAATATTGTAGTTTAATTTATTTATTTATATTGTTAATCATACATTTAGCTGTTCATTGTTGCAATGATTTTGTTTTCTTTTTTTGTTTTCATGTTGCACTTTTTTTTTTACTTATAGGCCCTACGGTGGGGAAAATTAATCAGAGAACTTTTTTTTTAATATAGGCTTGTTAGAATGAATTTTTTAGTTTTTTTTTATTGTGAAAAAGATAATAAGAACTTACGCAAAGTGTTTTGGTTGGAAAAAGTGGAACAGTATATTTGTTAAAGTGTACTTGTTATCGGAAAACGATAATCAGAACATAACGCAAATGAATGAATTGAATTAATTCTTATGCCCCTCTGTGCAGTAGCATGGAGGGTGTGTGGTGGTTGAGATCTGGGGTTGACTACTCAGCTCAGTGGACAAGGGGGATCGAGGGAAACACACTATAAGTTATGCCCCTCTGTGCAGTAGCATGGAAGGTGTGTGGTGGTTGAGATCTGGGGTCGACTACTCAGCTCAGTGGAGAAGGGGATCGAGGGAAACACACTATAAGTTATGCCCCTCTGCGCAGTAGCACGGAGGGTGTGTGGTGGTTGAGATCTGGGGTTGACTACTCAGCTCAGTGGACATAGGGGATCGAGGGAAACACACTATAAGTTATGCCCCTCTGTGCAGTAGCACGGAGGGTGTGTGGTGGTGGAAATCTGGGGTTGACTACTCAGTTCAATAGACAAGGGGAAAGGGAAACACACTAAGTTATGCCCCTCTCGGAGTAGCACGGAGGGTGTGTGGTGGTTGAGATGGGGTCGACTACTCAGTTCAATGGACAAGGGGAAAGGGAAACACACTAAGTTATGCCCCTCTGCGCAGTAGCATGGAGGGTGTGTGGTGGTTGAGATCTGGGGTCGACTACCCAGTTCAATGGACAAGGGGAAAGGGAAACACACTAAGTTATGCCCCTGTGAGCAGTAGCACGGAGGGTGTGTGGTGGTTGAGATCTGGGGTTGTACACATTCAACCCTCCTACTGTCTGACCAGTAATAGCATCAGTGTGGTTTTGAATGATAGCCAATCTAAACTGGCTCGTTGAACGCATCTTCATAGTACACAGTCAACCCTCCTACTCTCTGACCAGTCATATCATCAGTATGGTTTTACCAGCTTATTGAATACATCTACATTGTACACATTCAACCCTCCTACTGTCTGACCAGTCATATCATCAGTGTGGTTTTGAATGATAGCCAATCTAAACTGGCTTGTTGAACGCATCTTCATAGTACACAGTCAACCCTCCTACTCTCTGACCAGTCATATCATCAGTGTGGTTTTACCAGCTTATAGAATACATCTTCATAGTACACAGTCAACCCTCCTACTCTCTGACCAGTCATATCAGCAGTGTGGTTTTACCAGCTTATTGAATACATCTACATTGTACACATTCAACCCTCCTACTGTCTGACCAGTCATATCATCAGTTTGGTTTTACCAGCTTATTGAATACATATACACATTCAACCCTCCAACTGTCTGACCAGTCATATCATCAGTGTGGTTTTGAATGATAGACAATCTAAACTGGCTTGTTGAACGCATCTTCATAGTACACAGTCAACCCTCCTACTATCTGACCAGTCATATCATCAGTGTGGTTTTGAATGATAGCCAATCTAAACTGGCTTGTTGAACGCATCTTCATAGTACACAGTCAACCCTCCTACTCACTGACCAGTCATATCATCAGTGTGGTTTTACCAGCTTATAGAATACATCTTCATAGTACACAGTCAACCCTCCTACTCTCTGACCAGTCATATCAGCAGTGTGGTTTTACCAGCTTATTGAATACATCTACATTGTACACATTCAACCCTCCTACTGTCTGACTAGTCACATCATCAGTGTGGTTTTGAATGATAGACAATCTAAACTGGCTTGTTGAATGCATCTTCATAGTACACAGTCAACCCTCCTACTCTCTGACCAGTCATATCATCAGTGTGGGTTTACCAGCTTATTGAACACATCTACATTGTACACATTCAACCCTCCTACTGTCTGACCAGTCATATCATCAGTGTGGTTTTGAATGATAGACAATCTAAACTGGCTTGTTGAACACATCTTCATAGTACACAGTCAACCCTCCTACTCTCTGACCAGTCATATCATCAGTGTGGTTTTACCAGCTTATTGAACACATCTACATTGTACACATTCAACCCTCCTACTGTCTGACCAGTCATATCATCAGTGTGGTTTTGAATGATAGACAATCTAAACTGGCTTGTTGAACACATCTTCATAGTACACAGTCAACCCTCCTACTCTCTGACCAGTCATATCATCAGTGTGGTTTTACCAGCTTATTGAACACATCTACATTGTACACATTCAACCCTCCTACTGTCTGACCAGTCAATCATATCATCGGTGTCGTTTCGAATGATAGCCAATTTAAACTGGCTTGTTGGATGCATTATCTAAAGAGTCAACCCTCCTACTGTCTGATCAGTCAATATCCTTAGCAACCTTATGTCAAATGGAGCCAATGAGCCACAGCCAAAGTTATAAAAAGTTAAAACTCTGGAAGGGGTTACCAATTTATCTTGACTGCTTTATTTATCAGCTTTTTATTACTGAATTTAATAAAAGTAATCACTAATAAAAGTTAAGGTTTTGGGTCAGGCTTAAAAGGTTTGGGCACAAATAAAGGTTGGAAAATCTAGGGTTTGTAAGTTTAGGGCTAGGGTTTGTGTGCAAGGGATTGTTGAATCTTCGGTTTATTCGTATCTAAACTACAAATCACAATGGCGTCGGCACATGCACACACGACCTTTGACCTAACTGTAATTAGACTAGCGCTGTTAGTCGCTCGTAAACACAACATCCGTCCTTTTTTAGACAAAAACTCAACTTTTGTAAACAATGGGGAAACAAATGGAGATAGCCTAAAATGCTTAACAGTAGCCTATTTTCTGACTTACTACATGTATGTTTCTGACAAGGCAATTTCTACAACTTGTTTAAAGACTTGATTGGTTAAAATGAAGTTGTTATATAGGTAACCTATGCGTACAATATAAAACACATTTTATTGAGTTTTAACTTTTGACTTAGCAATATTGAAAAACCGGTCGTGCATGAATATAGACCAACTGCTTTTTTTAATACAATGAAAACTTTAACTTTTTAAACAAACTTCAATAAACAAAGAACAATGTTTTCAATTTAACTCTCATCTTCGAGTTCAAAGTTCTGTCCAGTTCATTCAGTTTAGAACAAAGTCTTTGTATTTCGGATGCATGCCACACTGTCTTTTGGGTCTGGCACTGTGTGGGGAAGATTGTTTGTCCACGACAGTTGGGGGGGTCGCGACTGGATTGGTATCTGCCAAACTCTGAGTCGGGGAAACAAGAATCTGTTCAGGGACTGCACTTCCGTGATCCATTTTGGATGGTTGAATGGCAGGGTCAGACAGTGGCATATCCGCGTCATGTGCAGTTTGCATAAACTTCTTCACATGGCTAGTGTTTCGCGAATATTGAGCACCTTTCGGGGAGGCAACTATGACACTATTGCCGGTTTTGTTCACAATTGTGAAGGGTTCAGGGTTGAACGGGGTAGAAAACTTGTTTGTTTTCTCTTGTCTCACAAGGACTTGATCACCGACTTCCACCTCCGAGTATTTTGCATTCCGACGAGCGTCCGTGTAAAGCTTGGCTTTTCCTTTGTTTTCGGCGTCGCGATCCCGGACTTCCAAGTCAGAATGATTATCGGCCTGAAACACTGGTAGTTTCCCGCGCATTTTCCGATTGAACAACAACTCAGCTGGAGTTTTCCTTGTGGCGGGGTGTTCAGTAGCGCGATATTTTGTGACGTATTTCCGTAGTTCCTTTCGCCAGTTTTGACCTTCGGCCTGTGCGATACGGATTCGTTTCATGATTGAGTCGTTTTGGCGTTCCACTTCGCCATTTGCTTGAGCCCACTTAGCTGTAACCTTGACATGGTCTATACCATTCTCCTCACAGAACTCTCGAAACTCATGAGAACGGAACTGGGGACCATTGTCGGATTTCAGTGTCACTGGAAGTCCATGACGGCTGAAGATTTCCTCTAGGGAATCAATGACTTTGTCTGCGGTAGTGGAACTCAGTATCTGGTACTCATAGTATCGGCTGTAGTAATCAATAACTACTAGAACGGAATGTCCTGATGGAAATGGTCCAAGTAAATCCGTTGCTAAGTCCTGCCAAGGACCGTCAGGGAGCGTGGTTGGTCTCAGTGGCTCGGGGGGGTCAGGTCGTGCTACAATTTGACATCCATGGCACGATCTGCAGAACTTTTCGGCACCTTTTTCCATTCCTGGCCACCATACTTTTGTGCGAAGGTTTTGCTTCGTTCCCACAATACCAAGGTGACCCTCGTGCGCAAGAGCTAAGGCTTGTTGTCTGAGTTTCTGTGGTAAGACGATACGCGTTCCACGTAATATCAGCTGTCCGATGACACATAGCTCTCCTGCGATCGGTGCATACGCCTTACAGTTTTCAAAGAACCCGGTTCGAATTGCTTCTCTTAGCTCTGCTAGCTCTTTATCCTCTGCGGATGCACTTTCAACTTGTTTCGTTGTCATAGCACTGGGTGTGGCAGAGATGGCTACAAAACGCACATAGTCCTCTGCCCCGTGGTCATGCTTGAGTTGAATCTTTTCCTGCGAAAGCCGGGACAAAGCGTCGGCGATGTTATCGCGTCCGGGGATGTATACAACTTTGTACTCGTATGGCTGTAGGCGTAATACCCATCGCTCAACTCGTGCACATGGTTTAGATCGGGGTCCATATATCGCCTCCAATGGTTTGTGATCAGTCAGTAGTTCAAAACTGCGACCATAGATGAATGCGTGAAATCTTTCACAAGCCCAGACGAGTGATAGGGCTTCCTTCTCTGTTTGCGAATATCTCCTCTCGCAATCTGTCAGACTGCGACTGGCATAGCAGACTGGAACTAAACCGTCGTGTTGTTCCTGGATTAAAACGGCACCCAGTCCTACTGGACTCGCGTCAGCTATCACTTTTGTCGGTGCGTTCTTGTCATAGTACGCGAGCGTAGTTGCGTTTGCGAGGCTCTCCTTTAGCGAATTGAAGGCTGTTCGCTGGTAAGGTCCAAATTGAAATGGAATTCCTTTCCTGGTTAGCTTTCGAAGTGGATCTGACACTGTAGCAAAGTTAGGTATGAATCTGCTACTAAACCCAACGAGGCCAAGAAAGCTTCGAATCTCTGAGACGTTTTCCGGTTCGCGAAATTCTGCTACAGCTCTTACGCGCTCTTGTGTAGGACCAATGCCTTTCTCTGATAGTAGGATTCCCATGAATACCAACCGACTCATGTTAAACTGGCACTTCTCTTGGTTCAAGGTAAGACCTACCTCCTCCAATCTGCGTAACACTGCGAATACTCTGTTATCGTGTGTCTTCTTGTCAGACGCATGAACGATGATGTCGTCTGAGATGTTTTCCACACCTTCAAGTCCCGCTAGTGTCTTTGCGATCATGTATTGGTATTGCTCACTGGCAGAGCTAACTCCAAAGAGAAGGCGTTTGTATTGGTAGAGACCGCAATGAGTAACAAAGGTTGTGATCCCTCGCGACTCGTTATCAAGTTCCAACTGGTGATAGCCCCATTTGAGGTCGAGCTTGCTGAAGAACTTTGATCCATTCATTGTCTGTAACAGTTCATCTACTGTCGGTATTGGATGACGACCGCGTATTATTGCGTCATTAGCACGTCTCATGTCGAGGCAGAGTCGTATGTCACCATTCGGTTTTGGCACCGTGACTACTGGATTGACCCAAGGGGTTGGACCATCCACACGCTCAATGATATCGAGATCCTCCAATTCACGAATCTTTTCCTCCACTCGACTGCGCAAATTGAATGGAGTGCGTCTTAGTGGTTGTGCTACTGGCTTTACAGAGGGGTCAATGTGAAGCTTCACTTGTTCAGTTTTGAGCTTACCCACGCCTTTGAACACATCTGGAAATTGCTTATGGAACTGGGTCGAGCCACTCTTTGTGCGCTCATCAATACTGGCTACCGCTGTGGTGTGTGGAGGACTGTTAGCTGCATCCACTCCAATTTTGAGTACACCCAACTCCATTGCAGTAACTTTGCCAAGTAAGGGAACACCTTTGCCTTTAATGACGATGAATTCAGCTGGTACAGATTTTCCCGATATACTCGCTTCACAGCTGAAGAGACCTTTCAATGATAGGGCTTGGTCAGCACCGTATGCCCACAATTTCCTGTTTGGTGGGGCGACACGGGATTCACACTTAATTTTTGCATTTTTCAGTGATTCCCATGTATGTTCATCAATAACGTTGCTCGTGGCCCCAGAATCAATCAACATGTGGAGGTCAATTCCACCAACAGTTACTTTCATCTTATTCGAGTAAGTATTCTCATGAATGAGAAATGCATAGTCATGCGATGGTTCTGAATCAAGATGTTGCTCATCGATTTGGTTGACTGTTGGCTTGGACTTGGTCTTGCAGACTTTGGCGAAATGGTCTCTTCCAGAACATTTTTGGCATGTCTGGCCTCTTGCGGGGCACTTAGGGTCTCGACCAAAATGCCCAGTTCGACCACACCTGTAACAAGCACCTTTGGTAGTCATGGTAGTGGTTGCGGATTTCACCGATTGGTTTTCCTGTCTCTGATGTTTGGATTGTTGGGTCCATTTCTTAGGCTTGCTTGATTTGTCATGAGGCTTTGGTTTTCTGTCAGACACCATGTTGACAGTAGTGTCAGACTGATAGGTTTTGCCCTTGACAGACAGTGCAGCCATCTGACTTTCTACCTTTTCACATTTATCAGCTACTTTCATTGCCTTTGCTAAAGTTAGTTCATCCCCTGCTTCCAATAGCTTGCGTCTAACGTAATCAGATTTGCACTTACTCAGCACAGCATCTCTTATCTGGTTGTCTTTTTCACCTCCAAAATCACAGTCTCTAGCCGCTCTCCAAAGTCTGGTTACAAATTGTAATACCGTTTCCCCTTCCTTCTGGACAACTTGGTGAAAAGTCTGCCGTGCAAATGCTGCATTTTTCTGTGGCACGAAGTATTTGTTCAGTGCGGTTTTGGCAGCGTCAAAATCAGTAGCAGCGCCCGTGTCAGGTAGCGTCAAGAAAATTTCCTGTACGTCCGGTCCGGCTAGATGGAGCATTAGTGCACGTCTTCGTTGCTTCACCTCCGGTGTTGTGGTGGACCCAATAATATGGCCTTTGCCGTCTGCATAGAGCTCAAACGACATCAGCCACCTTTCCCATCGTGGTCCAAGGGTTGCTGGCTCTGAAAAACAGTCAAATATGGGGATTACTGTTTTCTCCATGATTTTTTCCGGATTATCCTCGTCGCCAATGTTGAATCTTCGGTTTATTCGTATCTAAACTACAAATCACAATGGCGTCGGCACATGCACACACGACCTTTGACCTAACTGTAATTAGACTAGCGCTGTTAGTCGCTCGTAAACACAACAGGGATAGATAGGCCTATAAGATTAAGGTCATTACTGCTGTTTGGTTATTACCTTAGTTTGGCATATACTCATCTATCTACCTATCTGATGATAATTCTTGTCAAAGCCTTTCCAGTGGGGGGGGGGGGGGTTGCCACATTAAGAACAGTAGGTCTCTATATACATGCCATATAGGGTGCACCACACTATAAGATCCTCAATTATTCAAAAGTTAATAAATATGTGGATCTGTCATCTTCTAACTTGAAAACAAACAAAATATCATTGCTGACAAACAAATGTTCTTACTTTTTTACATAGATAATAACTTAAAGTTTTCAGCTTGGCAATCCAAAATTTTAAGAAACACACCCACGGACGACTAACCTAGCCAGGTGAAAATCATCTTGGAAAAGTGAACCTTTACAAAAAAATGGGCATTGTAGTTTCCAGGGGTCATGTGAAGCCCAAATGCTCCATGGTTGAAAGTCCACAACTCCAGGAGACAACATTTTCAACAATCCATAAAAGCAATGACCTTCAAATCTTTGATTTAGTGCAGTACACACTTTTCTTTCATACAGTTACACAATCATTCACAATCAGCATAGAACCAGGCAGTGCAATGTGAGACCTTGACCTTGCTTGTGCATAATACTGCAATCATTCATTGTTCACAACCAGACATACACCAGTAACATGAAGGGAGTGGGTCGCTGTGTATAGGAGTCCAACCTGAGTGTTAGTGTATGATCCAATAAACAGATTGGATGGTACGTGTTTCGAGCCAAACTGGAATTTTCTCAAGTTCAATAGAGGGCACTCTTCCAAATGTAGTCTGGTTCCCAGACCCAAAAATCTCCGACTAGGCTCTGTCGATTTTTAACAAGAGATGTCAAGGAATCTTTGGTCAAGGAATCTTTGGTCAGGGGACCAGACTGTTCAGCAAAACATCACACCACTCGAAGAGTCGATAAAGAGACGAATTGGACGTAAGAATCAGTCACCTTTCTTGCCATAGTTTGTGATAATATAATCCAACATTGCAACCCTGTTTTGTATTAATTTGAAGTGATATGTGTTGATAAATCTTTCAGATATTCGGGTTTTAATTTTAGAAATCCCCCACCATCGATTTAGAAATGGCACATTGCGTAATCGAAGAAGGGGAATTCCCACACAACATTGCTCATCGCCAACAAATTCCAATTCCGCCCATTGGAACTTTCTTGTAGTTGTGTTCTATTATAAAAGCTTCATTCATGTTAAGAAGTTAAGGTAAGTTTGTAATTATTACCAATGCATGGCAATGAAAACCGTTGAGAGCTTTATGGCTTGAGAAGTTGAGTTGAGTTGAGTTGAGAAAAAAAAAAAAAAAAAAAAACGACATATTTTTTATTTAGTTAGTTAGTAGAGTTTAGTCTCGGAGTAGACTGAGTCAAATGAAAAGCCACAAATAAAACCACAAAGCAATTTGCCAAAATAAAGGGTAACCTGATAAAACACTTTATAAAACTAAGCTGTGTGTAACTGTAATATATTTGTGTACATTCATGTTAAACTCGTACCCAAGTCAATTCGTACCCAAGTCAACTCGTACCCAAGTCAACTCGTACCCAAGTCAACTCGTACCCAAGTCACCTTGTACCCCCGTCAACTTGTACCCCCGTCAACTCGTACCTAAGTCAACTTGTACCCGAGTCAACTCAAACCTGAGTCAACTCGTACCCAAGTCAACTCGCACCCAAATAAATGTTTTTAAAAAAATTTGACTCGTACTGATAAATATTGTAGTTTAATTTATTTATTTATATTGTTAATCATACATTTAGCTGTTCATTGTTGCAATGATTTTGTTTTCTTTTTTTGTTTTCATGTTGCACTTTTTTTTTTACTTATAGGCCCTACGGTGGGGAAAATTAATCAGAGAACTTTTTTTTTAATATAGGCTTGTTAGAATGAATTTTTTAGTTTTTTTTTATTGTGAAAAAGATAATAAGAACTTACGCAAAGTGTTTTGGTTGGAAAAAGTGGAACAGTATATTTGTTAAAGTGTACTTGTTATCGGAAAACGATAATCAGAACATAACGCAAATGAATGAATTGAATTAATTCTTATGCCCCTCTGTGCAGTAGCATGGAGGGTGTGTGGTGGTTGAGATCTGGGGTTGACTACTCAGCTCAGTGGACAAGGGGGATCGAGGGAAACACACTATAAGTTATGCCCCTCTGTGCAGTAGCATGGAAGGTGTGTGGTGGTTGAGATCTGGGGTCGACTACTCAGCTCAGTGGAGAAGGGGATCGAGGGAAACACACTATAAGTTATGCCCCTCTGCGCAGTAGCACGGAGGGTGTGTGGTGGTTGAGATCTGGGGTTGACTACTCAGCTCAGTGGACATAGGGGATCGAGGGAAACACACTATAAGTTATGCCCCTCTGTGCAGTAGCACGGAGGGTGTGTGGTGGTGGAAATCTGGGGTTGACTACTCAGTTCAATAGACAAGGGGAAAGGGAAACACACTAAGTTATGCCCCTCTCGGAGTAGCACGGAGGGTGTGTGGTGGTTGAGATGGGGTCGACTACTCAGTTCAATGGACAAGGGGAAAGGGAAACACACTAAGTTATGCCCCTCTGCGCAGTAGCATGGAGGGTGTGTGGTGGTTGAGATCTGGGGTCGACTACCCAGTTCAATGGACAAGGGGAAAGGGAAACACACTAAGTTATGCCCCTGTGAGCAGTAGCACGGAGGGTGTGTGGTGGTTGAGATCTGGGGTTGTACACATTCAACCCTCCTACTGTCTGACCAGTAATAGCATCAGTGTGGTTTTGAATGATAGCCAATCTAAACTGGCTTGTTGAACGCATCTTCATAGTACACAGTCAACCCTCCTACTCTCTGACCAGTCATATCATCAGTATGGTTTTACCAGCTTATTGAATACATCTACATTGTACACATTCAACCCTCCTACTGTCTGACCAGTCATATCATCAGTGTGGTTTTGAATGATAGCCAATCTAAACTGGCTTGTTGAACGCATCTTCATAGTACACAGTCAACCCTCCTACTCTCTGACCAGTCATATCATCAGTGTGGTTTTACCAGCTTATAGAATACATCTTCATAGTACACAGTCAACCCTCCTACTCTCTGACCAGTCATATCAGCAGTGTGGTTTTACCAGCTTATTGAATACATCTACATTGTACACATTCAACCCTCCTACTGTCTGACCAGTCATATCATCAGTTTGGTTTTACCAGCTTATTGAATACATATACACATTCAACCCTCCAACTGTCTGACCAGTCATATCATCAGTGTGGTTTTGAATGATAGCCAATCTAAACTGGCTTGTTGAACGCATCTTCATAGTACACAGTCAACCCTCCTACTCTCTGACCAGTCATATCATCAGTGTGGTTTTACCAGCTTATAGAATACATCTTCATAGTACACAGTCAACCCTCCTACTCTCTGACCAGTCATATCAGCAGTGTGGTTTTACCAGCTTATTCAATACATCTACATTGTACACATTCAACCCTCCTACTGTCTGACCAGTCACATCATCAGTGTGGTTTTACCAGCTTATTGAAACATCTACACATTCAACCCTCCTACTGTCTGACCAGTCATATCATCAGTGTGGTTTTGAATGATAGACAATCTAAACTGGCTTGTTGAATACATCTTCATAGTACACAGTCAACCCTCCTACTCTCTGACCAGTCATATCATCAGTGTGGGTTTACCAGCTTATTGAACACATCTACATTGTACACATTCAACCCTCCTACTGTCTGACCAGTCATATCATCAGTGTGGTTTTGAATGATAGACAATCTAAACTGGCTTGTTGAACACATCTTCATAGTACACAGTCAACCCTCCTACTCTCTGACCAGTCATATCATCAGTGTGGTTTTACCAGCTTATTGAACACATCTACATTGTACACATTCAACCCTCCTACTGTCTGACCAGTCAATCATATCATCGGTGTCGTTTCGAATGATAGCCAATTTAAACTGGCTTGTTGGATGCATTATCTAAAGAGTACACAGTCAACCCTCCTACTGTCTGATCAGTCAATATCCTTAGCAACCTTATGTCAAATGGAGCCAATGAGCCACAGCCAAAGTTATAAAAAGTTAAAACTCTGGAAGGGGTTACCAATTTATCTTGACTGCTCTATTTATAAGCTTTTTATTACTGAATTTAAATGCTCAATAAAAGTTAAGGTTTTGGGTTAGGCTTAAAAGGTTTGGGCACAAATAAAGGTTGGAAAATCTAGGGTTTGTAAGTTTAGGGCTAGGGTTTGTGTGCAAGGGATAGATAGGCCTATAAGATTAAGGTCATTACTGCTGTTTGGTTATTACCTTAGTTTGGCATATACTCATCTATCTACCTATCTGATGATAATTCTTGTCAAAGCCTTTCCAGTGGGGGGGGGGGGGTTGCCACATTAAGAACAGTAGGTCTCTATACATGCCATATAGGGTGCACCACACTATAAGATCCTCAAATATTCAAAGTAAAAAAATATCTGGATGTCTGTCATCTTCTAACTTGAAAACAAACAAAATATCATTGCTGACAAATAAAATGTCTTTACTTTTTTACATAGATAATGACTTCAAGTTTTTAGATTGGCAATCCAAAATTTTCAGAAACACACCCACGGACGACCAACCTAGCCAGGTGAAAATCAAAAATTGGAAAAGTGAACCTTTACAAAAAAGGGACATTGTAGTTTCCAGGGGTCATGTGAAGCCCAAATGCTCCATGGTTGAAAGTCCACAACTCCAGGGAGACAACATTTTGTCAACAGTCCATAAAAGCAAAATCTTTGATTTAGTGCAGTACACACTTTTTTTTCATACAATTACACAATCATTCAACATCAGCATAGAACCAGCCAGTGCAATGTGAGACCTTGACCTTGCTTGTGCATAATACTGCAATCATTCATTGTTCACAACCAGACATACACCAGTAACATGAAGGGAGTGGGTCGCTGTGTATACGAGTCCAACCTTAGTGTTAGTGTATGATCCAACCGATCATTGCTTGAATATCCTATTCAAAAATAAACAGATTGGATGGTACGTGTTTCGAGCCAAACTGGAATAGAGGGTACTCTTCCAAATGTAGTCTGGTTCCCAGACCCAAAAATCTCCGACTAGGCTCTGTCGATTTTTAACAAGAGATGTCAAGGAATCTTTGGTCCAGGAATCTTTGGTCAGGGGACCAGACTATTCCAAATGCAGGTTCTGTTAGTCAGAACAAGATGGCGTGTTGCTGAGGTGTGTATGTTATGTTGAAATGGAATGAGCTGAAAGTACAGTTTGGGGCTATTTACCTCTGTTAATGTTATGCTAACAAGTTTGGTGAGTTGTATACAGTTGATCTATGTTATATGTAGTCACATAGTGATAATAGGTTTTGTATTAGAGCGGTAATTCCTACAGAAAAGAGCCATTATTTTCTCAGGTTAAAATGTACATACAAAACCCTTTGTTTTTTTTTACAAATGTGTTTTTTAGGGAGCCATCATTCTGTGCTGTTTACTGAGTTCTGTCAAGCTTAATTACAGGAAAAAAGACTTAGTTGTTCACAAAACAGTTCTAGTAGTTTATTAATGGTTGACATGACTGTGATAATGTGGTTTTTGATACAAATATTCATGTTTCTGTACATTGTTACAGGGCCTCTATTTGTACTGCTATTGCATGACCTGTGTGTGACAGTAACCACATCGGTGTTTTCAGAGCTGACTGTTTAACTGCATCCAGTCACTGTAAGTAGTAAGTTTATATTGTACTATATCTCTGATTAAAAATGAGTGCAGTTAAAGATTCTGGACACTATTGGTAATTGTCAAATACCAATCTTCTCACTTAGTGTATCTCAACATATGCATAGAATAACAAACCTATGAAAAATTGAGCTCAATTGGTCGTCGAAGTTGCGAGATAACTTTGAAAGAAAAAAACACCATTGTCACACGAAGTTGTGTGCTTTTCAGATGCTCGATTTTGAGACCTCGAAATCTAACTCTGATGAGGTCAGAGGACTTCATTCGTAGTTGTGGCCATTTGGTCCAAGTAGTATTAGAAGATTTCTTCAATTTATTTATTTTTCTGTTCAATTTTAGATCCATCATGGCCACAGCTAACTCAACAGATTTGATGACTACAACTATTGATGGAGGATCTGGATTAACGACTGAGAACACGATAGCCATTATTGCTGTTTTTGTTGTCGCAATTGGTGTAGTTGTTGCAATATGTAAGACAATTTTTTTTTTAACAAAACCTGGAGTTTTCTGCCAAAGTTCTCCCAAGTGCAATTAATTGTAGTAAATTTACTTTACTACCTTCCGCCCAGGTAGTAGTTAAACAGCAGGACAGTTCTTTTCACAATCTACTCAGTGGTACAAGCAAAGTCTCCCGAACTCCAAAAGGAAGACAAATTCTCAAAAGACCACAATCTCCCAGGCAGCTATTCATGTGGTGTTAACGCAAACCAAATACAACATAAGAGATTAAAATTTGCATCGGGGATAAAGAATATTAATTTTGGTTTTTATAACTTATCTGGGCAAGTCAACTTTAAAAATATCTACAAAGCTCAACAAATGGCACAGTACTTTATTATGAAATAACATATTTATCTTTAGATGACAATACTGTACACTGGCAAATATATCCGCTAGTATTACATAAGATGCTTATATTGCGAAGTTGACATCCCACTTTCAGAGAATGTCACCATCTCAACAACAGCTATCACTCAGTTGGCAAATAAGTCATTGTGTTGATAGCCATTTCTGTACTGGATCCCAATTAGTTAATTGACACTTCTAGAGCTTTTAAGTACCAACGTTTCCTGTAGCTTTACTGTATTTTGAGCCTGTGGATCAGTCAACCAATTTGACACAAAAGATACATAAAAAAAAACTATTTTGATGTAATTACATGTTTTTGCTAACTAATGATTTTTTTTATGACATTTAAAAGATAAAAAGGGGGATACATACATTGTTGCAGGTAAACATGAAAATGTTAGTCCTTTGGACTACTGTCTTGTGTTTGTGGTTCAATAACTCGATTGGTCGTCGGAGTTGCGAGATAACTATATGAAAGAAAAAAACACCCTTGTCACACGAAGTTGTGTGCTTTCAGATGCTTGATTTCAAGACCTCAAATTCTAAACTTGAGGTCTTGAAATCAAATTCTTGGAAAACTACTTCTTTCTCGAAAACTACTTCACTTCAGAGGGGAGCCGTTTCTCACAATGTTTTATACTATCAACCTCTCCCCATTACTCGTTACCAAGTCAGGTTTTATGCTAGTAATTATTTTGAGTAATTACCAATAGTGTCCACTGCCTTTAAATGGTATTATTATTATTACTTACAGTGAGTTATAGAGAGAATCGGAGGAGAAACAGAGGTAATTATTAAAGAACTATCACTTTATTAAAGAACTATCACTATCAACAAGATTTATCACTAATTCGAGTTCAGAAGTCATGCAGACATGACTCATGATAAAATGGTAAGCAGAAATTGTCTGCTGGTGATGCAGCCCCTTACAGCACTATCCATTTCATATTACTGCTTACCGTTGGCAAACACAAACAGGACTCCAACTTTTCTTATTCATTGTGTGAATGACACAACAAATAAAAACCAATTTCTCCAGTGTAATGACCTGGTGCAGCCATATTCCTTGATATCAGAGGTCGAGTCTCAGGGATGTTTTTTTTCTCAAGGGACAGAAAACTATTGCCACTCTTGTACCGAGCACAAACATCCCGAGTCAAATACAAAACTGCCAAGATTTACCCCCCTGATCAGTGGAGAAATCTAAAGAAAAAGGGCTCAAATAATCCTAGACAAAAGCTAGGCATGTAAAGAAGTCATTATTTATAAATAATTATATATCTTTGATGGAATGGATATAAACATTGGAACTCTCCAGCAATGAGATAAAGTGGGAGGCTGACAAACCCCAAAGGATAAAGAAGCACAATTTTAATTCTTTCACATGTTTCTATTGTTTTCCCAGTATGGAGAAGTCTCATCACACACCCTCTATAAAAATGCACCTGATTTCTCTCGCTTTCAAAAATAAACAAATTTAAGAACCCCAAAACAAAACAAAATAGTTGGCCTACACTTTTGCATCTTGAAAGTTGCAAGGAAAATGTTGCGCAGTCAAACCTTCCACCATTTATGGAAAAGTTAAAAACTTGGTGCACTCTACTTACATGGTGGCAAAGATTTAAGTTCAGCACAGGCTTCAAAAGTACTGCTCTCTTGAAAGTATTTGAATTAACATATTTTGGGTGTTGGAGTAGCTCAGGACTGTTAAAAGAATCAGTCATGCTTTATAAACAATTGGTACAAAGGGTACTCAATCATATGAAGTTTAACCCATGTTTAACCCTCTGACCCAAGCCATTGAAATACAGCCCAGAGTCTCCATAATGCAGATTCCATACCTTTATTTGTCCATTTAATGTTCACAGAGGATCGAAGACGTCGTCTTCAAGAGGATCAAAGAATTCTTCAAGAGGATCAAAGACGTCGCCAGCAAGAAGATCTACCATTGTTAACTCGACCAACAGAGGGTAATTACAGAACATTACTTTGACCCCGATTACAATGAACACATGTATATGACAAATTTTAGTGAAGAACTACACATAGCATTTGTTGACTACATTAAACAAAACCAAAAAACAGTCCTCTGCTTCGAGAAAAAGGGCCTGAACTTGTACTTTATTTGTGATTTAACGAAACACAACTTCACAAGGTGCCAATATGTCTGTTTAATACCACAAAAAACTGTGCCTACAGCTCACTGCAGGGCAAGCACCACATTTCTGTGCTAGCTTTGTAAGCTACAAATCACAACCTACTCCTTTAAAGAATTTGAAAAAGAAGACGTTTGAGCCACTGTTATGTTCAGTTGTTCTCACTGGTGAGACTGTCATCATTGCTGTGCATAACACGTATCTAAGTGTCTATTTTATACTCCTTTCATTTTTGGAGTATTGCACAGCGATATACTTGCAAAGCTTGATAAATACTAAGGAATATGACAGAGCCATTGATCAGTTTAATGGCAATTTTCTCAATTGAGATGATGATGATTATTGCATTGGAAGCTCTGGTTATTCTGAGTTCTCATTTCTTCTTGTGTGTCTTATCTGAAGTAATGTGTCCCTTTACTTTGATGTTTCTATAAAATCACTGATAAAAATTGACGCTAAATTTTCAACTGGTATGGGTCAAGTAATACTGCAAAGTAATTGACGTTGATATGTTGGACTTGAAGCAAACTAAAAAATTAAACTATGTTTCAATATTTATGATTTGTACTGAAAGCAGTAAGTTTTAGAAGTCAAGAATGCTCCGGGATATTGATCATATTTTATTCTTCTTTATAGGAAATTATTATATTAAAGTGTTGTAGAAAATCTGGAAATACCCTGACTCAAACAATAAGGCAACCAGAGTGTAACACATTCTTCTTAGCCAAGAGGTTATCAGTACAAAAAGAAACCCTCAATCCAATGCATCCGGATACCATTTTCTGCTTTGTCAAAAATTAAAAATTTATTGCCACTCATGTACCAAGCACAAACATCCCGAGTCAAATACAAAACTGCCAAGATTTACCCCCCTGATAAGTGGAGAAATCTAAAGAAAAAGGGCTCAAATAATCCTAGACAAAAGCTAGGCATGTAAAGAAGTCCTTATTTATAAATAATTATATATCTTTGATGGAATCGATATAAACATTGGAACTCTCCAGCAATGGGAGGCTGCCAATTTTAATTATTTCACATGTTTCTATTGTTTTCCCAGTATGGAGAAGTCTCATCACACACCCTCTATAAAAATGCACCTGATTTCTCTCGCTTTCAAAAATAAACAAATTTAAGAACCCCAAAACAAAACAAAATAGTTGACCTACACTTTTGCATCTTGAAAGTTGCAAGGAAAATGTTGCGCAGTCAATTCTTCCACCATTTATGGAAAAGTTGTTAAAAACTTGGTGCACTCTACTTACATGGTGGCAAGGATTTAAGTTCAGCACAGGCTTCAAAAGTACTGCTCTCTTGAAAGTATTTGAATTAACATATTTTGGGTGTTGGAGTAGCTCAGGACTGTAAAAAGAATCAGTCATGCTTTATAAACAATTGGTACAAAGGGTACTCAATCATATGAAGTTTAACCCATGTTTAAACCTGTGACCCAAGCCATTGAAGTACAGCCCAGAGTCTCCATATGCAGATTCCATACCTTTATTTGTCCTTTCAATGTTCACAGAGGATCGAAGACGTAGTCTTCAAGAGGATCAAAGAATTCTTCAAGAGGATCAAAGACGTCGCCAGCAAGAAGATCTACCATTGTTAACTCGACCAACAGAGGGTAATTACAGAACATTACTTTGACACCAATTACAATGAACACATGTATATGACAAATTTTAGTGAAAAACTACACATAGCATTTGTTGACTACATTAAACAAAACAAAAAAACAGTCCTCTGCTTCGAGAAAAAGGGCCTGAACTTGTACTTTATTTGTGATTTAACAAAACACAACTTCACAAGGTGCCAATATGTCTGTTTAATACCACAAAAAACTGTGCCTACAGCTCACTGCAGGGCAAGCACCGCATTTCTGTGCTAGCTTTGTACGCTACAAATCACAACCTACTCCTTTAAAGAATTTGAAAAAGAAGACGTTTGAGCCACTGTTATGTTCAGTTGTTCTCACTGGTGAGACTGTCATCATTGCTGTGCATAACACGTATCTAAGTGTCTATTTTATACTCCTTTCATTTTTGGAGTATTGCACAGCGATATACTTGCAAAGCTTGATAAATACTGAGGAATATGACAGAGCCATTGATCAGTTTGATGGCAATTTTCTCAATTGAGATGATGATGATTATTGCATTGAAAGCTCTGGTTATTCTGAGTTCTCATTTCTTCTTGTGTGTCTTATCTGAAGTAATGTGTCCCTTTACTTTGATGTTTCTATAAAATCACTGATAAAAATTGACGCTATATTTTCAACTGGTATGGGTCAAGTAATACTGCAAAGTAATTGACGTTGATATGTTGGACTTGAAGCAAACTAAAAAATGAAACTATGTTTTAATATTTATGATTTGTACTGAAAGCAGTAAGTTTTAGAAGTCAAGAATGCTCCGGGATATTGATCATATTTTATCCTTCTTTATAGGAAATTATTATATTAAAGTGTTGTAGAAAATCTGGAAATACCCTGACTCAAACAATAAGGCAACCAGAGTGTAACACATTCTTCTTAGCCAAGAGGTTATCAGTACAAAAAGAAACCCTCAATCCAATGCATCCGGATACCATTTTTTGCTTTGTCAAAAATTATAAATTTTGGGCTTGGATCAGATTAAAGAAGTTGTGGAAACTATGGTGCTCAGAAAGTGCCATAGTACTTCAAAATTGTCTCATCAAGTCAACTTGTTTAGTGATATGTGCTGAAATACCCCAATGCAAACCATTCGGTCAACAAAAATCTTACTACAAAAAAAATCACGTTTGGGACACTGTTGCCCCAACATCCATTGCATATGATTGTCACACGGTTGGCAATCATATGATTGGCAAAAAGAAATTTGACAAAAAAGGGAAAGAATATACTGTGGGTCATTTTCCAAACAAAATCCAGCTCTGTGGTCCTCCTCAAACATGTTCACTTAAACTTTAGAGGTGAAAACAAGCTGGTGTGGATGTGTTGAAAAACGATTGTCGATTTTACAGAACTACTTGTTAATGTATGGTTCACAATGATACTTTTGTGATTAGAATAATTATATTCAAAGCAATTAAGACTTGTTTAAACTTACCTACAGGAACATCAGGCCCTGACAAAGTTCAAGCTGTTGCATCAAAAGTCAATGAGGCGGTGAAGAAAGTGTACAAATCTACAGGTAGCTATGTACAGATGCTCCCATGGGTTGATGATCATCAGATGCACATAATGAACATCTTCACTAAGCTATGTTTAGTTGAACAAGTTGACACAATGGGGAAGCCTCGAATAAAGGGTAATAAAGGGTTGATGCCATTTGAGGAATTATATAAAGATAGGCAGCCTGAGACAAGGGAAGGTAATCCTAATAAAGGTGAGCTGAAATCATATGAAGAGATTTTTAAATTTCAGACACACCATGAGGGAACTCCAATTAAACGTATCGTTATAAGCGGATCAGCAGGAATTGGCAAGACAACCCTAATTGACAAAATTGCATATGATTGGGCAATGGGTAACAGTGAGACACTCAATAAGTTTAAACTTGTTTTTGCTTTAAAAATGGGTTCATTGCAACAAAGTAGCAACTTAGAAGATGCCATCTTTGAGAAGCTTCTCGCAAAAGACACTGTAGATGAATCTGCTTTGAAAGAGTTTATTGACAAGAACCAAGACAAAGTATTGATTCTCTTGGATGGATTTGATGAATGTAAAATCACTACAACTGACACATCCTCATTTGGTTCGATTCTCAAAGTTATTAATCGAAAGCTGGGCCCAGAATATTGGGTAGTTATTACATCCCGTCCTCCCCTTGACAAATTAGTCAACTCATCATTGGTTATGAAGCCCTTTACTCATGTCAGAGTTGAGGGCTTTTCTAAAACAGATATAAATGAATATGTGAACAAATTCTTCCCTGATGATCATGACAAGGCTAGCAAGCTTATAGAGCAGATAGAACTCTCAGATACCTTGTCTGATTTGGCAGAGAGTCCCATGCTACTGCTGCTGATGTGTTTGCTGATGGGGAGCAAAGAGAATACCCTCCCAGACACAATGACCCGACTGTATAACAAAGCACTGAATTACATATTCAAAAGAAAAACAAGAGACATCAAAGATGCTGAAATATCACAGATTTTAATTTCTATTGGCAAGGTTGCTCTAGGTAGTCTCTTTTCTAGAGATCAGTCATTTGCCTTTAGAGAAGGGGACTTTGAAAAGACTGCGTTAGATGCAGCAATGAATGCAGGTGTCCTCACTAGTGAGAGGGTCATCGATGGGCTTGATACCTATCAAAGAGTGTCTTTTATACACCACACGTTTCTGGAGTATTGCGCAGCAATGTACTGGCAAAGCTTGATAAACACTGAGGAATTTGACAGAATCCTAGATCAGACAGAAGTAGAGTCAACTAAGGGAGCCACATTAGGAGTTCCTTATTATTCTCGACTATTTCGCTATGAGTATCTGTTCAGATTTTGTTGTGGAGACAATGAGGCATGTACAAATCAGATTTTAAAGAAGATTCATCAAGGCAGAGATTCGCAACTTATTGTTATTTGTTATTTTGAGAGTCAATCAAAGGAACTTCCACAAGAAAATGCTATAAGTTCAATTCTGACTGGTGATATTGACATTTCAGAGTGGAATAATGATAGTACAAACGCATTATTTCATTTTCTGAAGCAAGTGGCAGCCCTCAGCAGAGGAAATGATTACTTCTCAAAGGTTAAGAGACTGGTTATCAAGCATTTTAACTTCCAGAGGTTTGGTACAGATTTTGCAAAGTCGCTTATGCTAATGACTAATTTACAATCTCTTTCTCTGCAAAGCAGCTCATTAACTGTTGAAATACTAATCAGATCCTATCATCATTGGCAAGTCCATCAACATTGACTGAGCTAATCCTCTCAGGGAATGAAGCCCTTGGTGGCTCTGTGTCATCGTTGGCTCCTCAATTGATGAAACTGAAGCACCTCAAGGAGCTGCACGTGTTTAATTGCTCACTGGAAGATCAAGATGTGTCGTCCATTGCCAAATCAACGGGTGACACTCTGGTTAATCTATATTTACATGGGCAACATGCATTGGGTGGCCGTGCATCAATTTGGGGTCCTAAATTGGGGAAAATGAAATGCCTTCGAGATATTCACTTGATAGAGTGTTCACTGCAATGTACAGATATTGAGCCCATTTCTGTGGCAATGACGAGTGGTGTATCTACTCTGGTTAATCTTGATCTGACATTAAATAGAGACTTGGGTGGTTGTGCAGAGATGTGGGCTCGGCATTTGAAGGGAATGAGACACCTTGAGGAGGTGAACTTGGCTTATTGTGCATTGATAGACAAAGATGTTGAGCCCATTGCTGTGGCACTGAGTGACATTCAAACTCTGGTTCATCTGAACCTCATGGGTAATACTGCATTGGGTGGCTGTGCATCATTGTGGGCTCTGCATTTGAAGAGAATGAACCACCTGAAGGAACTGTTATTGGGAGGGTGCAATCTGACAGATGTTGATATGAAGCCCATTGCTGAGTCAGTGAGTGACATGCCCAACCTGAGTCATCTAGATCTGACATGTAATGATGCATTGGGTAGCTGTGCACCATTGTGGGCTCTGCATTTGAAGAGAATGAACCACCTGAAGAAACTGACATTGGTAATGTGCAATCTGGTAGATGATGATATGGAGCATATTGCTGAGTCAGTGAGTGACATGCCCAACCTGAGTCATCTAGATCTGACATGTAATACTGCATTGGGTGGCTGTGCATCATTGTGGGCTCTGCATTTGAAGAGAATGAACCACCTGAAGAAACTGACATTGGTATTGTGCAATCTGGTAGATGATGATATGGAGCCCATTGCTGAGTCAGTGAGTGACATGCCCAACCTGATTCATCTAGATCTGACATGTAATGATGCATTGGGTGGCTGTGCATCATTGTGGGCTCTGCATTTGAAGAGAATGAACCACCTGAAGAACCTAATATTAGCAAGGTGCTTTCTGACAGATGTTGATATGGAGCCCATTGCTGAGTCAGTGAGTGACATGCCCAACCTGAGTCATCTAGATCTGACACGTAATCGTGCATTGGGTGGCTGTGCATCATTGTGGGCTCTGCATTTGAAGAGAATGAACCACCTGAAGGAACTGACATTGGTATTGTGCAATCTGACAGATGTTGATATGAAGCCCATTGCTGAGTCAGTGAGTGACATGCCCAACCTGATTCATCTAGATCTGACATGGAATGGTGCATTGGGTGGCTGTGCATCATCCTGGGCTCAGCATTTGAAGCTGATGACCAAACATCTCAAGAAGCTCACACTATGCGGGTTGACATATGAGGATCAGGAGTACATTAATGCATCAAGTGATTTGAATTTGACCATATTGGATTTCACACCCTAACCATCCTCATAAACAACACAAAGATGAAGACCATTTCCAACATTTTAGACAAAGCCTTGAACTGTAGACTCCTCAATCCTCGTAAATGAAACTCATTCTGATTTACTCACAGATGTGAATCTGTCATGTCATTGAGTCTGTGATTTCTCTGCACAACTGTGTACTTCCTTTATTTGAGGCAAATGAAGCTGATCATGTTTATTGGAGACTGTTAGACGGAAATGAAATTTTGGTCTCTACTAGAGAACAAAACATGGCGTGACGGACATTACATTTGGAGCATTATCGACAGTACACTTTTGCCCCTTTTTTGTTTCAGTAGCTGAAAAAGTGTTGAAATGATACAAAGAAGATGTATCATACATCTTCTTTCTTTCTTCACTTAATCATCAAATATAGACTGTCTTCATTAAGCTTTTTTTCACCTTGATGTGTCATTTTCCAGCATCTATGTTCAATCAAACTAATTAATTGATAAAAATATTGACGTATCAACTATCAGTTACAGCCCAAAACACACAATTGCACGGCCAAAACTTCACCAAAAGAATACAACTTTTATTTTCTCTCTCGCTGAATGAACTTTGACAGATTGAAGCTGTTACAAAACATGACAACATACAAAACCATTTGCATTAGGTCCTACTGCCACAGACAATGAACACAATACATGTAAGATGAATTAATGTGAGGATCCCAACAACAAAGTCTTTCTAGTTTTAAAGTAAACTACCGTTTAGCATTCAGGGATTTGATCATACAATACCTAAAGATGAAAGGTTATAACATTTATGGAGTCTATAAAATGAGCTATTATAATGGTAAACCTATATTTCAGGTTAAATCAGCCACAAATCAGACCCAAGCATCTTAAATGCAATTGAAGCTAAAAAAGGAAATGACATCATTGGATTAAGGAAGAGTAGACTTTATCCCATCCTCGAGTTCTAAAGGAACAGTTCAGTGACAACAATGCAATAAGTCTTTACAGAATCGCAGTCACAGTTTGCTTTGGGTTTTCAAGTTGTGTCTAAATGTTAACCATTCCAAGAAGTTGACTTATTCAAATCAACGCTAACGTCAGTACATCATAGCATAATGTATTTGGGTAATTCAAGGTATCAGTGATTGTACCTTACCCAATTCAGCTGACATCAAATTTATTACTTCAGGTTTTATACACAGGAATTTATTCTTAAAAGTTCACTTAAGGTCATCTCATTAGTTCAAACAGAATACAATGTCTACTTTGTTTTGTATTCATTGTCGGTAAGATTATGAGAAGTTGACTAAGCTAAATCATTGTAATGCCAGTACATCGCGGCGCAGTGTCTTTGAGTATGTATTAGTGATTGGTCCTTAATTGACCCAATTGATGAAGACATTGGGCAGAGAGAACTCATGTATGACATCATTGCAAGGGGTCTATAAGAGCCAAGTCATGTGAGATAAACTTACAGTCAACCAACTCTATGCAATCTCCAAAGAACACAACAAATTATAATTTTCTATGAGTAAGACACTGTCATAGAAATGTGTCTAATAGAGCTAACACAATGTTCATATCGCCTATTTTTGACAATGCCATCATGTAATTGACATACAAACCTGTCCGATGTTTCTACCTTCGAGTCAGGCAATTTACAGTTGCTTTAGTTTGTTTGTCAAACCATGAATGAGGGTCATCATGCTTATTTTGTATATAGTTTTGTATAATACACCACTGAAATATTGGAGTATATTTTTGGTATTTATCAAGAGCTGATCCAACTTCCAAATAGCTGCAAAGTATGGACAAGCTTTATGACACAATGTGATATGGATCATTATCTATGGTCAGTCTTAATGGTCATGTATAGTTCATAAAACAAATAATACTGTGTAACAAACCTTGCTGTAATATGTGCTAATGACTTCACAAGTTTACAAAAGTGCCACAAAGCCTGGACTTCCTGTAGGCACAAATTGTACATGATGTACATAGCTAGCTCACTATGGAAGTTAATTTCAAGCCTTACGTTTGATGGAGACTGGAAGGTAACAATTGTTACCAAATTTTGCTATTGAGAAAAGGCTGTACGTCTCAAGTTGTGCTCTTCTCATTTATGATAATTCATATTACATTCGGTCCAATATTATCTATAACTAAATATTGTAATGTTTAATTTGAACCTTGGACATGTATAGTTTCTCTTGTACAGTTTGTAATGCATGTCTTGGGGTCCAATCAGGGAGAACAGTGGAATCACTGATGGAGTCCCTGAAGAAATAAGACCAATACAATACAATTATAATCAAACATGTCATAGATCTTATATGAACAGTGAACCATCTTGCCTGCCAGGAGATGCACTGGAATGCAAAAGGGCACTCTTTTTGTAAACAATTTGGTTTTTTTTTTTTTTTTTCATGGACAAAAGTTGTTCATTCTTCAATGTATATTACACATTATGTAAATGGAATGAATATTTTCATGAATTAATTAGTATTTTTGTTTGTGTGATTTTGAATCTGTGTTTATGTATTATCATCCATAAGTCAACTCTTAAAATTGGAAATAGTATCAGTCACGTTGTTTGATAATAATAACATTTAAAAATGAGTATTTCTGATGCACCATTCTATTTTAATAAGATGCTGCAGTCATAGAAAATATGGAAATTTCAATATTAACACAAAAGGAAAGTGTCACTCGGGTGTATTTATGAACATAAATATTGAACCAACTTTGATATTGGGTCTGGGTCTGCAAAAATGGCCATTATATGTCACAACAATGTATGTTTGAGCTTCATAAGAAGACAGAAAGGCCATCTTCTAATAAGCATTAAGTGTTGGAACTCTTTGCAATTTGGAGATATACCCATCTTTGCTAACAAATTTGCCATTTTGTTTAAAATAGGAGAATAAAACATGTGCAGTTTACCGAGATATTGAAAATGATTAACAACAAAGTTTGCAGGAATATCTTACTATCAATCTAAACCTTTCACCAAGTGTCGCTTGTGAATCTTCTCAAACATTATTCATTTATTGTTAATGTATTAAATCCTTATTGTCAATATCTCCCATTACCAAACCAGTTCAAAGGGTTCGATAACATTGGTAAGATTGGAAATATTAATGTTCACAGATTCACACATAACTTTCATGGTATGAAGATGTTTTGGTAGAAAATTTCCCCTGAACAATTATTGCATGAAATGTTTTAGTTTTTGAGAACTGAATAAAAACAACTAGTTTAGATCTTGGGCCCGCAATCTGATGTTTGAAAACATATATTGGGGTTTGCCACTGTTTTCTCATGACTCTGATAAACATTCACAGGTTTATTATTTCACGAACACGTATTGAGCGTTATTTGTATATATATTAACCCACAAAGTGACAAAGGTATCTTCTAGGCCTATTGTGTACTCAAACAGGTTTCATTGAGCATTGACAAAAATAATTGACATTTTCATCAACAGTTTATAATAATAATTATAACTTATATAGTTAGGTCTGGGGTAACACCATGTAATGGTAATCTCTAAATGAGTTGGGGTGGTTCTGAACCGTTGGTTCTAAGTGGACGCTTATAACTACATTCACGAACTAGTTTAACAGTAAACTCAATTTAAAATCATTGCACAACCACTTTGGAAGATCATGTTTCCGAGAAAGGAAAACATAAATAAATATAAATAAAAATAATGTTGACTTGTGCACTTGAAGTTTTATTCTTGGACATTGTTACAGTTTGTATTTCTTTAGGGATTTGGAACTAGCCTCACAATTAAAGGATTTGGGTACTTTTTCTAACACGAAACACAATGTCCACAGATTTACATTAAACTTTCACAGTTTGAAGATAATGATGATACAAAGCTTCCCTTAAAATATTAGTTGCTGAGGTGCTGTAGTTTTTGAGAACTTAGTAAAACAATGAATGTCATGAAAATACTTTTTTGAAAGCTAAAATAATTTTCATCTCATGATCACTGAGACGAAAATCATTTTCATGACATTGTTTTACTCATTTCTCAAAAATTACAGCTTCTCATCAACTATATACTATCATTATCTTCGACCTGTGTAAGTTTAGTGTAAATCTGTAAACATTGTGTTTTTCGTTCTACAAAAAGTACATAGACCCTTTAAAATGAGACCACAAGTTTACATTAAAGGCAGTGGACACTACTGGTAATTACTCAAAATAATTATTAGCATAAAACCTTATTGGTAACAAGTAATGGGGAAAGGCTGATAGTATAAAACATTGTGAGAAACGGCTCCCTCTGAATTAACGGTGTTTTTGAGAAAGAAGTAATTTTCCACGAATTTGATTTTGAGACCTCAGATTTAGAATTTGAGGTCTCAAAATCAAGCATCTGAAAGCACACAACTACATGTGACAGGGATGTTTTTTTCTTTCGTTCATATCTCGCTATTTCGACGACCGATTGAGCTCAAATTTTCACATTTTTTTTTTTTTTTATGCATATGTTGAGATATACCAGCTGAGAAGGCTGGTCTATGACAATTACCAATAGTGTCTAGTGTCTTTAAACACGGTCTTTGTCCTATCATTTCAAAACGTTTTATTTTATGTTTTTCTTTTTCGAAACTACAATATATTCATAATGTAACATCAACTCGAGCGGTCTAAAGTCTTCGCTGTAGCAACTACTGTAATAAATAATAATAACTGACACAATAAAAGAAATAACTGATTTGAAGCAATGTCGCCGTTATAGATAGTGGTTTATTCTGATTCCTTATTATCTCTTATCGATTAGCTCCTTTTAATTATTCTCTTTAATTCCTTCTCTTTATTTAACAATAATCAAGCCCTAGCCACATGCTGTCCATGTGATCCCCACGCGGAGATCACGCGTCGTGCACACACCGCTCATGTGCCTGGCACCGCTGGCAAGAACTCTGGAACTAGGTCAACAATTGCGCCCCCATGCGACTGTTTCACCACAATAATAATGATGAACATTTATATGCACTGACTGCTGCAAATTTGGATGCTCATGATGCATGAACATTTATAAACATGACCACTGCGTCATTCATTTCATTCCCTTGAAAACCATTTTGACTTCGTGTACAACCCAGTTATGTTGAGCATCAAACACGGAAATCAAATCAATTTACTCCTGGGTGAAGAGAAGAAACTTTGGGCAAGTGTTTTGCACAAGTATTCACTGGATTTCTAGGTCTTATGATGCGCTCGTCTTCCATATACTAAAGAAGTCATTACACTTTATTCCTAGTTTCTTGATATTAAATTCTACAATTTCAGAATTAAAACAAATGATCATGCTAACGATATCATGACAATTTACTTTAGGATCCTCATGTGCGTTTACAACATTTTCTGGTCTTCCAGCATGAATGTGACAGGCAGTCAGTGATTCTTTAGTTGAATACATCTCAGATCATGCCCCACCCATGTGGACCACACCCTGTTCTTGACGGGCCTCCTCACACAAGTAGTCTTAATTCAAGATGTGTTTTTTTAATGCAAATCAGACTACCCTGACGCTCCAATGCGTTATTACTGATTGTACCCAATTATTAGCTTGGTTAAAACTGTAGGGTCATGGAGTGTGGGTTCAAATCATGGTCGTGACTTATGTCCTTGAGCAAGATACTCTACAATAATTGCATTTCTTCACCCAGGGGTATAAATGGGTACCTGTGAGAGTAGAGGTTGATATTGTGTATGAAAAAGCCTTTGGAGCGATACGGCAGCTCGGGCTGTATACTCTCCAGGAGTATTGGCCCAATGACCAGAACACTAATGTAAAGCGCAATGATACTGTTATTGTGACATGCACTATATAAGAATTTGTTTTTATTATTTAAACTAAAGGCATGCATACTGGTGTGTTAGAACCACTGAAAAGAGGGTGTCCTTTTTGCTTAGATAGCATTTGAGGTACAAAATAATGTCTCTTTTGCAATGAAATCAGCAGCTACACTTTTACCAACCCCAAACTCACGCAGTGATCGATGTTGCAAAAGAAAGGACCCCCTCGCTTGGCAAGTACCGTTTATGGCTTATGTAAAAGTGAAGTCAGTGTTAAAAATTATCCTTTTTTCAATGGTAAATTAAAGACACAACTACAGAACTGGCACTACAAAGTCCAGAAAACAGTACAAGGTCGACCCTCCTACTATCTGACCAACTAATTATAACAGGATCCTTTTGAATGATATATACACTATGCCAGCCTGCAATATGATATGGTGATGGCATGCACACAGTACACGGTCAACCCTCTGTCCACCAATTAAAAGCATCCTCAGATGACGACATGGTGGTAATTGGCGAGTTTACACCCCCTGGTTACAGCTTTATCAATTTTCCTCGTGGCGGTAAGACCTACGGTGGAGGAATTGGCATTGTGTACAAGAAATCTCTTCAACTATGCTCTACTCCATCCGATTTTTCATCCATTAACTTTGAACATTGCATCGTAACTCTCAACAACTCCATCAAACTTATCGGCATATATCGTCCACCTCCGTCACGTGCAAATGGGCTGAAAACATCTGAATTTTTGGACGAGCTTGAAACCTTTCTCGTTGAGAAGTTGGTCACTCCTTACAAAACTGCCATACTAGGTGATTTCAATGTTCATGTTGACTCACTTGATAACCGGGACTCCAATAAGTTCGCCAAGATCGTTTCCAATGCAGGTTTTATTCAGCACGTCAACGGCCCAACACACAAGCATGGGCATACCTTGGACCTAGTTATGTCTCGTGATGATGAAGATCTAATCCACGAAGTTCAAGTTGACCCCTTGCTTCACTCTGATCACCACGTAGTGAAATGTACCATCTTGTGTGCCAAGCCTCCACCACTGAAGATCTCAACTACATTTCGTGAGTATGGCAAGATGGACCACGAGCGCTTTGCAGAGCTTCTTCATGACCGGTTCACAGTCTTTCCGGATAGTACCAACCCTAACATTCTCACAGAGTCTTACTGTTCAATAACTTCTACCGTCCTTGACGAAGTTTGTCCCTTTGTGACCAGGGAACGTACCGTCAAACCCAAACTCCCATGGTACAACAACTCCATCCATACTTAAAGGCGTGTTCGACGTCGGCTTGAACGGAAATGGAAAAAGAGCAACTCAGCGTTTGACGAACAAGCCTACCGTTCTCAAAAGGAACATGTTAACAAACTGATCACTGATTCTAAGATTATGTACTTTTCCGATAAATGTACCAATTGTAATATCAAAGATATGTATGCCATAATTAATGTTCTTCTTAACAAGACTGCTCAAGTTTTACCTAATTGTGATTCTAACACAAAGCTTGCTGACAACTTTCTGTCCTTTTTCAAGGACAAGGTTGATACCATACGCTCCAATGTCAGTTCACACCCTGATACCAATGTCATTGTTCCTAAACAGACTTCCACAGTCTTTTGTATGCCAGAATTTGAGCAGCTTACTTGTGACGCCGTTAAACAAATTATCATGCGTCTTTCAAACAAATCTTGCTCATTGGACACCTTACCATCCTGGTTGGTTTAGAACAATCTATCCACTCTTCTCCCGGTTATCACAAAGATTGTTAACGCTTCCCTCTCATCTGGTATATTCCCGTCCAATCTTAAACACTCTGTAATTACTCCTGTACTTAAGAAGAGTTCTCTTGACCGTAATGATCTTAAGAGTTACCGTCCTGTAGCCAATGTACCCTTTTTGTCCAAGGTCATAGAGAAGGTGGCAACATGTCAAGTGATTAACCATGTGGACAGCTACACACTAGGGGAACAGTTCCAGTCTGCTTACAAGCGCTTTCATAGTACAGAGACTGCCCTCCTTCGGGTGAAAAATGACATTCTTCGTTCCCTTGATAAAAGTAAAGCTGTTCTCATGGTGTTGCTTGACATGTCTGCATGCCGCCTTTGACAAGGTTGACCACGACATCCTCCTCCAGAGACTTCATTTCTCAATTTGGAATAAGCAGTACGGTCAATACTTGGTTCAGCACTTATATCAAAACCGTACCACCAAAGTTCGATAAAAGGCGATTTCTCAAGACATCATATCTTTACCTATTCCATACCTCAGGGGTCCATAGTAGGTCCGTTGGCTTTCATTTTGTACCACCATCCCATTGGCGAGATCATTCGTCAACATGGTATCTCATTTCATGAATACGCTGATGATATTCAGCTCTCGCTGAGTTTGACCCTAAGCCTGAAGGTGATCGTCAGCGTGTACTCAGCAATTTATCATCATGTGTGCTTGCCATCAACAAATGGATGGCTCAAAAACATGCTTCAGCTGAACCAGGGAAAGACGGAGTTTATTGTTTTTGCGAACAGTCATGTTTTATCCACTCTCCCTAATCTTGAATAATATTGGGCGACTTTACAATCCTGCTTCCACATCTGTTAAGAACCTAGGAGTCTCGCTCGATTGTTCTCTGAATATGTCTCATCATATTAGCTCTGTATGTAAAACTGTATGTCCACATACGTAATCTATGGCGTATTCGCCGGTTTATTACACAAAGCGCTTGCCATCATGCCGTCAGATGTCTGGTCTTGTCCCGTCTTGACATATGCCAAACTCTCTTTTGGTAGGTGACCCGCGAAAATGACCCGCTCGACTCCAGCGTCTACAAACAAGGCCGCTCGCTAGTATTTGCGTGTGGCGGTGACCAGCCTTCTGCCGGCCTAATTGCATCGCTGCATTGGCTCCCTGGTAAAGAACGTATCAACTTCAAAATTTTCACTCATGTTTACAAAATCCTCCACACCCAATCTCCATCATATGGTTGAACTTGTTCATTCCCAAAACTCCAATACTGCTGATGAATACAGGCAACGACTCCGCTCATCAGCTGATCAGACCCAGCTTTCCGTTCCTAGAACTAGACGGAAAGCTGGGGATAGCTAATTCTCCATAGCTGCCCCTTGCCTATGGCATGAGCTCCCCGCGGGTCTGAGAGAGGCGATCTCGTTGCCTGTATTCAAAAGCCTCCTCAAGACATTTCTTTTTCCCCACCCATCCTAGTTTGTTTGTTTTTCTTTTGTTTTGTTGTCATAGTCTCATGTAAAGCGCTCTGTTCTCCGTAGAGTGCTATATAAATGTTTCATATTATTATATTATTATTATTATTATTATTATTATCCTTTTGAATGATATATAAACTATGCCAGCCTGCAATATTATATGGTGAGGGCATGCACACAGTACACAGTCCTCGTACTGTCTGACCAATTAATAGCATCCTTTTGAATGATATTTAAACTATGCCAGCCTGCAATATGAATATGATATCAACAGAGCGGTTTTAAATTATAGACAATCTACACTGGCTTGTTGAACGCATTTTCATATAGTACACAGTCAACCCTCCTACTCTCTGACCAGTCATATCATCAGTGTGGTTTTACCAGCTTATTGAATACATCTACATTGTACACATTCAACCCTCCTACTGTCTGACCAATCATATCATCAGTGTGGTTTTACCAGCTTATTGAATACATCTACATTGTACACATTCAACCCTCCTACTGTCTGACCAGTCATATCATCAGTGTGGTTTTGAATGATAGACAATTTAAACTGGCTTGTTGAACGCATCTTCATAGTACACAGTCAACCCTCCTACTCTCTGACCAGTCATATCATCAGTGTGGTTTTACCAGCTTATTGAATACATCTACATTGTACACATTCAACCCTCCTACTGTCTGACCAGTCATATCATCAGTGTGGTTTTACCAGCTTATTGAATACATCTACATTGTACACATTCAACCCTCCTAACTGTCTGAC
>NC_047063.1:8881908-8931482 GCF_902459465.1 Asterias rubens
TTGTACTGAAAGCAGTAAGTTTTAGAAGTCAAGAATGCTCCGGGATATTGATCATATTTTATTCTTCTTTATAGGAAATTATTATATTAAAGTGTTGTAGAAAATCTGGAAATACCCTGACTCAAACAATAAGGCAACCAGAGTGTAACACATTCTTCTTAGCCAAGAGGTTATCAGTACAAAAAGAAACCCTCAATCCAATGCATCCGGATACCATTTTCTGCTTTGTCAAAAATTAAAAATTTATTGCCACTCATGTACCAAGCACAAACATCCCGAGTCAAATACAAAACTGCCAAGATTTACCCCCCTGATAAGTGGAGAAATCTAAAGAAAAAGGGCTCAAATAATCCTAGACAAAAGCTAGGCATGTAAAGAAGTCCTTATTTATAAATAATTATATATCTTTGATGGAATCGATATAAACATTGGAACTCTCCAGCAATGGGAGGCTGCCAATTTTAATTATTTCACATGTTTCTATTGTTTTCCCAGTATGGAGAAGTCTCATCACACACCCTCTATAAAAATGCACCTGATTTCTCTCGCTTTCAAAAATAAACAAATTTAAGAACCCCAAAACAAAACAAAATAGTTGACCTACACTTTTGCATCTTGAAAGTTGCAAGGAAAATGTTGCGCAGTCAAACCTTCCACCATTTATGGAAAAGTTGTTAAAAACTTGGTGCACTCTACTTACATGGTGGCAAGGATTTAAGTTCAGCACAGGCTTCAAAAGTACTGCTCTCTTGAAAGTATTTGAATTAACATATTTTGGGTGTTGGAGTAGCTCAGGACTGTAAAAAGAATCAGTCATGCTTTATAAACAATTGGTACAAAGGGTACTCAATCATATGAAGTTTAACCCATGTTTAAACCTGTGACCCAAGCCATTGAAGTACAGCCCAGAGTCTCCACATGCAGATTCCATACCTTTATTTGTCCTTTCAATGTTCACAGAGGATCGAAGACGTAGTCTTCAAGAGGATCAAAGAATTCTTCAAGAGGATCAAAGACGTCGCCAGCAAGAAGATCTACCATTGTTAACTCGACCAACAGAGGGTAATTACAGAACATTACTTTGACCCCGATTACAATGAACACATGTATATGACAAATTTTAGTGGAAAAATACACATAGCTTTTGTTGACTACATTAAACAAAACAGAAAACAGTCCTCTGCTTTGAGAAAAAAAGCCTGAACTTGTACTTTATTTGTGATTTAACGAAACACAACTTCACAAGGTGCCAATATGTCTGTTTAATACCACAAAAAACTGTGCCTACAGCTCACTGCAGGGCAAGCACCACATTTCTGTGCTGGCTATGTACGCTATAAATCACAACCTACTCCTTTAAAGAATTTGAAAAAGAAGACGTTTGAGCCACTGTTATGTTCAGGTGTCCTCACTGGTGAGACTGTCATCATTGCTGTGCATAACACGTATCTAAGTGTCTATTTTATATTCCTTTCATTGTTGGAGTATTGCACAGCGATATACTTGCAAAGCTTGATAAATACTGAGGAATATCACAGAGCCATTGATCAGTTTAATGGCAATTTTCTCAATTGAGATGATGATGATTATTGCATTGGAAGTTCTGGTTATTTTGAGTTCTCATTTCTTCTTGTGTGTCTTATCTGAAGTAATGTGTCCCTTTACTTTGATGTTTCTATAAAATCACTATTAAAAGTTGACGCTATATTTTCAACTTGTATGGGTCAAGTAATACTGCAAAGTAATTGACCTTGATATGTTGGACTTGAAGCAAACTAAAAAATGAAACTATGTTTCAATATTTATGATTTGTACTGAAAGCAGTAAGTTTTAGAAGTCAAGAATGCTCCGGGATATTGATCATATTTTATTCTTCTTTATAGGAAATTATTATATTAAAGTGTTGTAGAAAATCTGGAAATACCCTGACTCAAACAATAAGGCAACCAGAGTGTAACACATTCTTCTTAGCCAAGAGGTTATCAGTACAAAAAGAAACCCTCAATCCAATGCATCCGGATACCATTTTTTGCTTTGTCAAAAATTATAAATTTTGGGCTTGGATCAGATTAAAGAAGTTGTGGAAACTATGGTGCTCAGAAAGTGCCATAGTACTTCAAAATTGTCTCATCAAGTCAACTTGTTTAGTGATATGTGCTGAAATACCCCAATGCAAACCATTCGGTCAACAAAAATCTTACTACAAAAAAAATCACGTTTGGGACACTGTTGCCCCAACATCCATTGCATATGATTGTCACACGGTTGGCAATCATATGATTGGCAAAAAGAAATTTGACAAAAAAGGGAAAGAATATACTGTGGGTCATTTTCCAAACAAAATCCAGCTCTGTGGTCCTCCTCAAACATGTTCACTTAAACTTTAGAGGTGAAAACAAGCTGGTGTGGATGTGTTGAAAAACAATTGTCGATTTTACAGAACTACTTGTTAATGTATGGTTCACAATGATACTTTTGTGATTAGAATAATTATATTCAAAGCAATTAAGACTTGTTTAAACTTACCTACAGGAACATCAGGCCCTGACAAAGTTCAAGCTGTTGCATCAAAAGTCAATGAGGCGGTGAAGAAAGTGTACAAATCTACAGGTAGCTATGTACAGATG
Organism: Asterias rubens; assembly: GCF_902459465.1. Lineage (NCBI taxonomy): Eukaryota > Metazoa > Echinodermata > Asteroidea > Forcipulatida > Asteriidae > Asterias > Asterias rubens. The sequence goes on from NC_047063.1 coordinate 8,884,536, forward strand.
CTCCCATGGGTTGATGATCATCAGATGCACATAATGAACATCTTCACTAAGCTATGTTTAGTTGAACAAGTTGACACAAGGGGGAAGCCTCAAATAAAGGGTAATAACATGGAATTAGATTACAAAATGTTCCACCCTGCATTGAGGGAATTATATGAAAAGATGCAGTCTGAGACAAGGGAAGGTAATCCTAATAAAGGTGAGATGAAATCATATGAAGAGATTTTTAAATTTCAGACACACCATGAGGGAACTCCAATTAAACGTATCGTTATAAGCGGATCAGCAGGAATTGGCAAGACAACCCTAATTGACAAAATTGCATATGATTGGGCAATGGGTAACAGTGAGACACTCAATAAGTTTAAACTTGTTTTTGCTTTAAAAATGGGTTCATTGCAACAAAGTAGCAACTTAGAAGATGCCATCTTTGAGAAGCTTCTCGCAAAAGACACTGTAGATGAATCTGCTTTGAAAGAGTTTATTGACAAGAACCAAGACAAAGTATTGATTCTCTTGGATGGATTTGATGAATGTAAAATCACTACAACTGACACATCCTCATTTGGTTCGATTCTCAAAGTTATTAATCGAAAGCTGGGCCCAGAATGTTGGGTAGTTATTACATCCCGTCCTCCCCTTGACAAATTAGTCAACTCATCATTGGTTATGAAGCCCTTTACTCATGTCAGAGTTGAGGGCTTTTCTAAAACAGATATAAATGAATATGTGAACAAATTCTTCCCTGATGATCATGACAAGGCTAGCAAGCTTATAGAGCAGATAGAACTCTCAGATACCTTGTCTGATTTGGCAGAGAGTCCCATGCTACTGCTGCTGATGTGTTTGCTGATGGGGAGCAAAGAGAATACCCTCCCAGACACAATGACCCGACTGTATAACAAAGCACTGAATTACATATTCAAAAGAAAAACAAGAGACATCAAAGATGCTGAAATATCACGGATTTTAATTTCTATTGGCAAGGTTGCTCTAGGTAGTCTTATTTCTAGAGATCAGTCATTTGCCTTTAGAGAAGGGGACTTTGAAAAGACTGCGTTAGATGCAGCAATGAATGCAGGTGTCCTCACTAGTGAGAGGGTCATCGATGGGCTTGATACCTATCAAAGAGTGTCTTTTATACACCACACGTTTCTGGAGTATTGCGCAGCAATGTACTGGCAAAGCTTGATAAACACTGAGGAATTTGACAGAATCCTAGATCAGACAGTAAAGACAGAGTCAACTGAGTTTACCCCATTGGGAGATCCTCGTTCTTCTCGTCTTACTCGTTATGAGTATCTGTTCAGATTTTGTTGTGGAGACAATGAGGCATGTACAAATCAGATTTTAAAGAAGATTCATCAAGGCAGAGATTCGCAACTTATTGTTACTTGTTATTTTGAGAGTCAATCAAAGGAACTTCCACAAGAAAATGTTATAAGTTCACTTCTGACTGGTGATATTGACATTTCAAATTGGAATAATGATAGTACAAACGCATTCTTTCATTTTCTGAAGCAAGTGGCAGCCCTCAGCAGAGGAAATGATTACTTCTCAAAGGTTAAGAGACTGGTTATGAATGATGTTAACTTCCAGAGGTTTGGTACAGATTTAGCAAAAGCGCTAAAGTTAATGATCAATTTACAATCTCTTTCTCTGATAATCGGCTCATTAACTCCTGCCAATACTGATCAAATCCTACTATCATTGGCAACTCTATCAACATTGACTCAGCTAGACCTCTCAGGGAATACAGCCTTGGGTGGCTATGTGTCATTGTTGGTTTCTCAATTGATGAAACTGAAGCGCCTCAAGAAGCTGAGCTTGTTAGGTTGCTCACTGGTAGCTCAAGATGTGTCACCCATTGCAGAGTCAATGGGTGACACTCTGGTTGATCTAGATGTAAGAGGGAATAGAGCATTGGGTGGCTGTGCATCCATTTGGGGTCCTGAACTGGGGAAAATGGAATGCCTTCAAGATATTCACTTGGAAAGGTGTTCACTGCAAGGTACAGATATTGAGCCCATTGCTGTGGCACTGAGTGACATTCTAACTCTGGTTCATCTGAACCTCGGGGATAATCAAGCATTGGGTGGCTGTGCATCATTGTGGGCTCTGCATTTGAAGAGAATGAACCACCTGAAGGAACTGTTATTGGTAAGGTGCAATCTGACAGATGCTGATATGGAGCCCATTGCTGAGTCAATGGGTGACATGCCCAACCTGAGTCATCTAGATCTGACAGGTAATGTTGCATTGGGTAGCTGTGCACCATTGTGGGCTCTGCATTTGAAGAGAATGAACCACCTGAAGGTACTGTTATTGCCACTGTGCAATCTGACAGATGCTGATATGGAGCCCATTGCTGAGTCAGTGGGTGACATGCCCAACCTGAGTCATCTAGATCTGACAGGTAATGATGCATTGGGTAGCTGTGCACCATTGTGGGCTCTGCATTTGAAGAGAATGAACCACCTGAAGGAACTAATATTAGCAACGTGCTTTCTGACAGATGCTGATATGGAGCCCATTGCTGAGTCAATGGGTGACATGCCCAACCTGAGTCATCTAGATCTGACACGTAATTATGCATTGGGTGGCTGTGCACCATTGTGGGCTCTGCATTTGAAGAGAATGAACCACCTGAAGGTACTGTTATTGGTATGGTGCAATCTGACAGATGCTGATATGGAGCCCATTGCTGAGTCAGTGGGTGACATGCCCAACCTGAGTCATCTAGATCTGACACGTAATTATGCATTGGGTGGCTGTGCACCATTGTGGGCTCTGCATTTGAAGAGAATGAACCACCTGAAGGAACTAATATTAGCAAGGTGCCAGCTGACAGATGCTGATATGGTGCCCATTGCTGAGTCAGTGGGTGACATGCCCAACCTGAGTCATCTAGATCTGACAGGTAATGATGCATTGGGTAGCTGTGCACCATTGTGGGCTCTGCATTTGAAGAGAATGAACCACCTGAAGGAACTGTTATTGGGAGGGTGCCATCTGACAGATGTTGATATGGAGCCCATTGCTGAGTCAGTGAGTGACATGCCCAACCTGATTCATCTAGATCCGACACGTAATCATTGATTGGTTGGCCGTGCATCATCCTGGGCTCAGCATTTGAAGCTGATGACCAAACATCTCAAGAAGCTCAAACTATTTGGGTTGACATATGAGGATCAGGATTACATTAATGCATCAAGTGATTTGAATTTGACCATATTGGATTTCACACCCTAACCATCCTCATAAACAACACAAAGATGAAGACCATTTCCAACATTTTAGACAAAGCCTTGAACTGTAGACTCCTCAATCGTCGTAAATGAAACTCATTCTGATTTACTCACAGATGTGAATCTGTCATGTCATTGAGTCTGTGATTTCTCTGCACAACTGTGTACTTCCTTTATTTGAGGCAAATGAAGCTGATCATGTTTATTGGAGACTGTTAGACGGAAATGAAATTTTGGTCTCTACTAGAGAACAAAACATGGCGTGACGGACATTACATTTGGAGCATTATCGACAGTACACATTTGCCCCTTTTTTGTTTCAGTAGCTGAAAAAGTGTTGAAATGATACAAAGAAGATGTATCATACATCTTCTTTCTTTCTTCACTTAATCATCAAATATAGACTGTCTTCATTAAGCTTTTTTTCACCTTGATGTGTCATTTTCCAGCATCTATGTTCAATCAAACTAATTAATTGATAAAAATATTGACGTATCAACTATCAGTTACAGCCCAAAACACACAATTGCACGGCCAAAACTTCACCAAAAGAATACAACTTTATTTTCTCTCTCGCTGAATGAACTTTGACAGATTGAAGCTGTTACAAAACATGACAACATACAAAACCATTTGCATTAGGTCCTACTGCCACAGACAATGAACACAATACATGTAAGATGAATTAATGTGAGGATCCCAACAACAAAGTCTTTCTAGTTTTAAAGTAAACTACCGTTTAGCATTCAGGGATTTGATCATACAATACCTAAAGATGAAAGGTTATAACATTTATGGAGTCTATAAAATGAGCTATTACAACGGTAAACCTATATTTCAGGTTAAATCAGCCACAAAAAAGACCCAAGCATCTTAAATGCAATTGAAGCTAAAAAAGGAAATGACATCATTGGATTAAGGAAGAGTAGACTTTATCCCATCCTCGAGTTCTAAAGGAACAGTTCAGTGACAACAATGCAATAAGTCTTTACAGAATAGCAGTCATAGTTTGCTTTGGGTTTTCAAGTTGTGTCTAAATGTCAACCATTCCAAGAAGTTGACTTATTCAAATCAACGCTAACGTCAGTACATCATAGCATAATGTATTTGGGTAATTCAAGGTATCAGTGATTGTACCTTACCCAATTCAGCTGACATCAAATTTATTACTTCAGGTTTTATACACAGGAATTTATTCTTAAAAGTTCAAACAGAATACAATGTCTGTTTTGTAGTGTATTCATTGTCTGTAATCAGTATGAGAAGTTGACTAAGCTAAATCATTGTAATGCCAGTACATCGCGGCGCAGTGTCTTTGAGTATGTATTAGTGATTGGTCCTTAATTGACCCAATTGATGAAGACATTGGGCAGAGAGAACTCATGTATGACATCATTGCAAGGGGTCTATAAGAGCCAAGTCATGTGAGATAAACTTACAGTCAACCAACTCTATGCAATCTCCAAAGAACACAACAAATTATAATTTTCTATGAGTAAGACACTGTCATAGAAATGTGTCTAATAGAGCTAACACAATGTTCATATCGCCTATTTTTGACAATGCCATCATGTAATTGACATACAAACCTGTCCGATGTTTCTACCTTCGAGTCAGGCAATTTACAGTTGCTTTAGTTTGTTTGTCAAACCATGAATGAGGGTCATCATGCTTATTTTGTATATAGTTTTGTATAATACACCACTGAAATATTGGAGTATATTTTTGGTATTTATCAAGAGCTGATCCAACTTCCAAATAGCTGCAAAGTATGGACAAGCTTTATGACACAATGTGATATGGATCATTATCTATGGTCAGTCTTAATGGTCATGTATAGTTCATAAAACAAATAATACTGTGTAACAAACCTTGCTGTAATATGTGCTAATGACTTCACAAGTTTACAAAAGTGCCACAAAGCCTGGACTTCCTGTAGGCACAAATTGTACATGATGTACATAGCTAGCTCACTATGGAAGTTAATTTCAAGTCTTAAATTTGATGAAGACTGGAAGGTAACAATTGTTACCAACTTTTGCTATTGAGAAAAGGCTGTACGTCTCAAGTTCGTCTCTTCTCATTTATGATAATTCATATTACATTCAGTGCAATATTATCTATATTAACTAAATATTGTAATGTTTAATTTGAACCTTGGACATGTATAGTTTCTCTTGTACAGTTTGTAATGCATGTCTTGGGGTCCAATCAGGGAGAACAGTGGAATCACTGATGGAGTCCCTGAAGAAATAAGACCAATACAATACAATTATAATCAAACATGTCATAGATCTTATATGAACAGTGAACCATCTTGCCTGCCAGGAGATGCACTGGAATGCAAAAGGGCACTCTTTTTGTAAACAATTTGGTTTGTTTTTGTTTTTTTCATGGACAAAAGTTGTTCATTCTTCAATGTATATTACACATTATGTAAATGGAATGAATATTTTCATGAATTAATTAGTATTTTTGTTTGTGTGATTTTGAATCTGTGTTTATGTATTATCATCCATAAGTCAACTCTTAAAATTGGAAATAGTATCAGTCACGTTGTTTGATAATAATAACATTTAAAAATGAGTATTTCTGATGCGCCATTCTATTTTAATAAGATGCTGCAGTCATAGAAAATATGGAAATTTCAATATTAACACAAAAGGAAAGTGTCACTCGGGTGTATTTATGAACATAAATATTGAACCAACTTTGATATTGGGTCTGGGTCTGCAAAATTGGCCATTATATGTCACAACAATGTATGTTTGAGCTTCATAAGAAGACAGAAAGGCCATCTTCTAATAAGCTTTAAGTGTTGTAACTCTTTGCAATTTGGAGATATACCCATCTTTGCTAACAAATTTGCCATTTTGTTTAAAATAGGAGAATAAAACATGTGCAGTTTACCGAGATATTGAAAATGATTAACAACAAAGTTTGCAGGAATATCTTACTATCAATCTAAACCTTTCACCAAGTGTTGCTTGTGAATCTTCTCAAACATTATTCATTTATTGTTAATGTATTAAATCCTTATTGTCAATATCTCCCATTACCAAACCAGTTCAAAGGGTTCGATAACATTGGTAAGATTGGAAATATTAATGTTCACAGATTCACACATAACGTGCATGGTATGAAGATGTTTTGGTAGAAAATTTCCCCTGAACAATTATTGCATGAAATGTTTTAGTTTTTGAGAACTGAATAAAAACAACTAGTTTAGATCTTGGGCCCGCAATCTGATGTTTGAAAACATATATTGGGGTTTGCCACTGTTTTCTCATGACTCTGATAAACATTCACAGGTTTATTATTTCACGAACACGTATTGAGCGTTATTTGTATATATATTAACCCACAAAGTGACAAAGGTATCTTCTAGGCCTATTGTGTACTCAAACAGGTTTCATCGAGCATTGACAAAAAATAATTGACATTTTCATCAACAGTTTATAATAATAATTATAACTTATATAGTTAGGTCTGGGGTAACACCATGTAATGGTAATCTCTAAATGAGTTGGGGTGGTTCTGAACCGTTGGTTCTAAGTGGACGCTTATAACTACATTCACGAACTAGTTTAACAGTAAACTCAATTTAAAATCATTGCACAACCACTTTGGAAGATCATGTTTCCGAGAAAGGAAAACATAAATAAATATAAATAAAAATAATGTTGACTTGTGCACTTGAAGTTTTATTCTTGGACATTGTTACAGTTTGTATTTCTTTAGGGATTTGGAACTAGCCTCACAATTAAAGGATTTGGGTACTTTTTCTAACACGAAACACAATGTCCACAGATTTACATTAAACTTTCACAGTTTGAAGATAATGATGATACAAAGCTTCCCTTAAAATATTAGTTGCTGAGGTGCTGTAGTTTTTGAGAACTTAGTAAAACAATGAATGTCATGAAAATACTTTTTTGAAAGCTAAAATAATTTTCATCTCATGATCACTGAGACGAAAATCATTTTCATGACATTGTTTTACTCATTTCTCAAAAATTACAGCTTCTCATCAACTATATACTATCATTATCTTCGAACTGTGTAAGTTTAGTGTAATCTGTAAACATTGTGTTTTTCGTTCTACAAAAATTACATAGACCCTTTAAAATGAGACCACAAGTTTACATTTAAAGGCAGTGGACACTATTGGTAATTACTCAAAATAATTATTAGCATAAAACCTTATTGGTAACAAGTAATGGGGAGAGGCTGATAGTATAAAACATTGTGAGAAACGGCTCCCTCTGAATTAACGGTGTTTTCGAGAAAGAAGTAATTTTCCACGAATTTGATTTTGAGACCTCAGATTTAGAATTTGAGGTCTCAAAATCAAGCATCTCAAAGCACACAACTACATGTGACAGGGATGTTTTTTTCTTTCGTTCATATCTCGCTATTTCGACGACCGATTGAGCTCAAATTTTCACATTTTTTTTTTTTTTTATGCATATGTTGAGATATACCAGCTGAGAAGGCTGGTCTATGACAATTACCAATAGTGTCTAGTGTCTTTAAACACGGTCTTTGTCCTATCATTTCAAAACGTTTTATTTTATGTTTTTCTTTTTCGAAACTACAATATATTCATAATGTAACATCAACTCGAGCGGTCTAAAGTCTTCGCTGTAGCAACTACTGTAATAAATAATAATAACTGACACAATAAAAGAAATAACTGATTTGAAGCAATGTCGCCGTTATAGATAGTGGTTTATTCTGATTCCTTATTATCTCTTATCGATTAGCTCCTTTTAATGATTCTCTTTAATTCCTTCTCTTGATTTAACAATAATCAAGCCCTAGCCACATGCTGTCCATGTGATCCCCACGCGGAGATCACGCGTCATGCACACACCGCTGACTAAAGGCTAACCGCTCATGTGCCCGGCACCGCTGGCAAGAACTCTGGAACTAGGTCAACAATTGCACCCTCATGCGACTGTTTCACCACAATAATAATGATGAACATTTATATGCACTGACTGCTGCAAATTTGGATGCTCATGATGCATGAACATTTATAAACATGACCACTGCGTCATTCATTTCATTCCCTTGAAAACCATTTTGACTTCATGTTCAACCTAGTTCTGTAGAGCATCAAACACGGAAATCAAATCAATTTACTCCTGGGTGAAGAGAAGAAACTATGGGCAAGTGTTTTGCACAAGTATTCACTGGAATTCTAGGTCTTATGATGCGCTCGTCTTCCATCTATTAAAGAAGCCATTACACTTCATTCCTAGTTTCTTGATATTAAATTCTACAAGTTTCAGAATTAAAACAAATGATCATGCTTACGATATCATGACAAATTACTTTAGGATCCTATGTGCGTTTACAACATTTTCTGGTCTTCCAGCATGAATGTGACAGGCAGTCAGTGATTCTTTAGTTGAATACATCTCAGATCATGCCCCACCCATGTGGACCACACCCTGTTCTTGACGGCCCTCCTCTACACAAGTAGTCTTAATTCAAGATGTGTTTTTTAATGCAAATCAGACTACCCTGACGCTCCAATGCGTTATTACTGATTGTACCCAATTATTAGCTTGGTTAAAACTGTAGGGTCATGGAGTGTGGCTTCGAATCATGGTCGTGACTTGTGTCCTTGAGCAAGATACTTTACAATAATTGCATTTCTTCACCCAGGGGTATTAATGGGTACCTGTGAGAGTAGAAGTTGATATTGTGTATGAAAAAGCCTTTGGAGCGATACGGCAGCTCGGGCTGTATACTCTCCAGGAGTATTGGCCCAATGACCAGAACACTAATGTAAAGCGCAATGATACTGTTATTGTGACATGCACTATATAAGAATTTGTTTTTATTATTTAAACTAAAGGCATGCATACTGGTGTGTTAGAACCACTGAAAAGAGGGTGTCCTTTTTGCTTAGATAGCATTTGAGGTACAAAATAATGTCTCTTTTGCAATGAAATCAGCAGCTACACTTTTACCAACCCCAAACTCACGCAGTGATCGATGTTGCAAAAGAAAGGACCCCCTCGCTTGGCAAGTACCGTTTATGGCTTATGTAAAAGTGAAGTCAGTGTTAAAAATTATCCTTTTTTCAATGGTAAATTAAAGACACAACTACAGAACTGGCACTACAAAGTCCAGAAAACAGTACACGGTCGACCCTCCTACTATCTGACCAACTAATTATAACAGGATCCTTTTGAATGATATATACACTATGCCAGCCTGCAATATGATATGGTGATGGCATGCACACAGTACACGGTCAACCCTCTGTCCACCAATTAAAAGCATCCTCAGATGACGACATGGTGGTAATTGGCGAGTTTACACCCCCTGGTTACAGCTTTATCAATTTTCCTCGTGGCGGTAAGACCTACGGTGGAGGAATTGGCATTGTGTACAAGAAATCTCTTCAACTATGCTCTACTCCATCCGATTTTTCATCCATTAACTTTGAACATTGCATCGTAACTCTCAACAACTCCATCAAACTTATCGGCATATATCGTCCACCTCCGTCACGTGCAAATGGGCTGAAAACATCTGAATTTTTGGACGAGCTTGAAACCTTTCTCGTTGAGAAGTTGGTCACTCCTTACAAAACTGCCATACTAGGTGATTTCAATGTTCATGTTGACTCACTTGATAACCGGGACTCCAATAAGTTCGCCAAGATCGTTTCCAATGCAGGTTTTATTCAGCACGTCAACGGCCCAACACACAAGCATGGGCATACCTTGGACCTAGTTATGTCTCGTGATGATGAAGATCTAATCCACGAAGTTCAAGTTGACCCCTTGCTTCACTCTGATCACCACGTAGTGAAATGTACCATCTTGTGTGCCAAGCCTCCACCACTGAAGATCTCAACTACATTTCGTGAGTATGGCAAGATGGACCACGAGCGCTTTGCAGAGCTTCTTCATGACCGGTTCACAGTCTTTCCGGATAGTACCAACCCTAACATTCTCACAGAGTCTTACTGTTCAATAACTTCTACCGTCCTTGACGAAGTTTGTCCCTTTGTGACCAGGGAACGTACCGTCAAACCCAAACTCCCATGGTACAACAACTCCATCCATACTTAAAGGCGTGTTCGACGTCGGCTTGAACGGAAATGGAAAAAGAGCAACTCAGCGTTTGACGAACAAGCCTACCGTTCTCAAAAGGAACATGTTAACAAACTGATCACTGATTCTAAGATTATGTACTTTTCCGATAAATGTACCAATTGTAATATCAAAGATATGTATGCCATAATTAATGTTCTTCTTAACAAGACTGCTCAAGTTTTACCTAATTGTGATTCTAACACAAAGCTTGCTGACAACTTTCTGTCCTTTTTCAAGGACAAGGTTGATACCATACGCTCCAATGTCAGTTCACACCCTGATACCAATGTCATTGTTCCTAAACAGACTTCCACAGTCTTTTGTATGCCAGAATTTGAGCAGCTTACTTGTGACGCCGTTAAACAAATTATCATGCGTCTTTCAAACAAATCTTGCTCATTGGACACCTTACCATCCTGGTTGGTTTAGAACAATCTATCCACTCTTCTCCCGGTTATCACAAAGATTGTTAACGCTTCCCTCTCATCTGGTATATTCCCGTCCAATCTTAAACACTCTGTAATTACTCCTGTACTTAAGAAGAGTTCTCTTGACCGTAATGATCTTAAGAGTTACCGTCCTGTAGCCAATGTACCCTTTTTGTCCAAGGTCATAGAGAAGGTGGCAACATGTCAAGTGATTAACCATGTGGACAGCTACACACTAGGGGAACAGTTCCAGTCTGCTTACAAGCGCTTTCATAGTACAGAGACTGCCCTCCTTCGGGTGAAAAATGACATTCTTCGTTCCCTTGATAAAAGTAAAGCTGTTCTCATGGTGTTGCTTGACATGTCTGCATGCCGCCTTTGACACGGTTGACCACGACATCCTCCTCCAGAGACTTCATTCTCAATTTGGAATAAGCAGTACGGTCAATACTTGGTTCAGCACTTATATCAAAAACCGTACCACCAAAGTTTCGATAAAAGGCGATTTCTCAAGACATCATATCTTTACCTATTCCATACCTCAGGGGTCCATAGTAGGTCCGTTGGCTTTCATTTTGTACACCAATCCCATTGGCGAGATCATTCGTCAACATGGTATCTCATTTCATGAATACGCTGATGATATTCAGCTCTACGCTGAGTTTGACCCTAAGCCTGAAGGTGATCGTCAGCGTGTACTCAGCAATTTATCATCATGTGTGCTTGCCATCAACAAATGGATGGCTCAAAACATGCTTCAGCTGAACCAGGGAAAGACGGAGTTTATTGTTTTTGCGAACAGTCATGTTTTATCCACTCTCCCTAATCTTGAAATAATATTGGGCGACTTTACAATTCCTGCTTCCACATCTGTTAAGAACCTAGGAGTCTCGCTCGATTGTTCTCTGAATATGTCTCATCATATTAGCTCTGTATGTAAAACTGTTAATGTCCACATACGTAATCTATGGCGTATTCGCCGGTTTATTACACAAAGCGCTTGCCATCATGCCGTCAGATGTCTGGTCTTGTCCCGTCTTGACTATGCCAACTCTCTTTTGGTAGGTGCCCGCGAAAATGACCTCGCTCGACTCCAGCGTCTACAAAACAAGGCCGCTCGGCTAGTATTTGCGTGTGGCGGTGACCAGCCTTCTGCCGGCCTAATTGCATCGCTGCATTGGCTCCCTGGTAAAGAACGTATCAACTTCAAAATTTTCACTCATGTTTACAAAATCCTCCACACCCAATCTCCATCATATATGGTTGAACTTGTTCATTCCCAAAACTCCAATACTGCTGATGAATACAGGCAACGACTCCGCTCATCAGCTGATCAGACCCAGCTTTCCGTTCCTAGAACTAGACGGAAAGCTGGGGATAGCTAATTCTCCATAGCTGCCCCTTGCCTATGGCATGAGCTCCCCGCGGGTCTGAGAGAGGCGATCTCGTTGCCTGTATTCAAAAGCCTCCTCAAGACATTTCTTTTTCCCCACCCATCCTAGTTTGTTTGTTTTTCTTTTGTTTTGTTGTCATAGTCTCATGTAAAGCGCTCTGTTCTCCGTAGAGTGCTATATAAATGTTTCATATTATTATATTATTATTATTATTATTATTATTATCCTTTTGAATGATATATAAACTATGCCAGCCTGCAATATTATATGGTGAGGGCATGCACACAGTACACAGTCCTCGTACTGTCTGACCAATTAATAGCATCCTTTTGAATGATATTTAAACTATGCCAGCCTGCAATATGAATATGATATCAACAGAGCGGTTTTAAATTATAGACAATCTACACTGGCTTGTTGAACGCATTTTCATAGCAATGATATGATTATTGTGAAATGCACTATATAAGAATTCGTTATTATTACAAAAACTAAAGGAATGCCTACTGGTGGTCAGAACCAATGAAAAGAGGGTGTCCTTAATGCTAATACCCCATTCACACATAGACGCCGTTTCTACTACGTTAGAAAAATGGCCGCAGACCAATCTTGGGCCAAATGTGGGAGGATCTCCATGAGTGTGATTTAGTTGGGGTGGGATCTTCTAGGTCGGGAAGCTGCATGCTCTCCTGAGTCTCCAGCCCAAAACAGATTGATCTTAACCGGGAAACAGCCCGCAGGAGGGCGCTTGCCACGAAAGTAAAGCATTATGATTACGTAACATCAAAATAAACGTGGGGGGTTCACATCACCCCTGTGATACATGTTACATGGATGGAAAGCTTCTTTTATCTAGTTTCATAAACAGTGCGACTTCTGGTGGTGTGAGATTGCTAGCGAGTTTGCCCTTGAATTTAGTTGGACGACCCGCGCAAAAAATGACAAAATGTGGTGTGACCTCCATAGTAAGGAAACTGATTATTTTAATCAAAATGCATCTTTTTTCAATCAAAAAGTGCCCCTCTTTCCTGGCTCTCAATTATATAAAAAGTGTACTGTTTCGAAAGAGCAATATATACTATACGATGTCCAAAGACTTGTAAGTTTAACGAAATCACACCGAGTGTGTGAATTTGAAGGGAAATTCCTGTGTTGAACGGGTCGCAGTAAAAGGCATGAGCAGATGCACACTAGTTCTTCATATGCTGTCTGACCAATAAAAAGCATCCTCTTGAATGATAAACTATGCCATCCTGCACAGTGCAGTATGATATGGTGAATGCATGCACACAGTACACAGTCAACCCTCCTACTGTCTAACCAGTTAAAAGCATCCTCTTGAACGATTATAAACTATGCCATCCTGCAGTATGATATGGTGAATGCATGCACACAGTACACAGTCAACCCTCCTACTGTCTAACCAATTAAAAGCATCCTCTTGAATGATATATAAACTATGCCATCCTGCACAGTGCAGTATGATATGGTGAATGCATGCACACAGTACACAGTCAACCCTCCTACTGTCTAACCAGTTAAAAGCATCCTCTTGAACGATTATAAACTATGCCATCCTGCAGTATGATATGGTGAATGCATGCACACAGTACACAGTCAACCCTCCTACTGTCTAACCAATTAAAATCATCCTTTTGAATGATTGTAAACTATGCCAGCCTGCCTGCAATATGATATGGTGAATGCATGCACACAGTACACAGTCAACCCTCCTACTGTCTGACCAATTAAAAGTATCCTCTTGAATGATACACATATAAATGCCAGCCTGCAATATGATATGGTGAATGTATGCACACATCTAACAGTCAACCCTCGTACTGTCCAACCAATTAATAGCATCCTCTTGAATGATAATATAAACTATGCCAGCCTGCAATATGATATGGTGATGGCATTCACACAGTACACAGTCAACCCTCCTACTGTCTAACCAATTAATAACATCCTCTTGAATGATATATAAACTATGACAGCCTGCAATATGATATGGTTATGGCATTCACACAGTACACAATCAACCCTCGTACTGTCCGACCAATTAATAGCATCCTCTTGAATGATATATAAACTATGCCAGCCTGCAATATGATATGGTGATGGCATTCACACAGTACACAGTCAACCCTCCTACTGTCTAACCAATTAACAACATCCTCTTGAATGATATACAAACTATGCCAGCCTGCAACATGATATGGTGACTGCATGCACACAGTACACAGTCAACCCTCCTACTGTCTAACAAGTTAAAAGCATCCTCTTGAACGATTATAAACTATGCCATCCTGCAGTATGATATGGTGAATGCATGCACACAGTACACAGTCAACCCTCCTACTGTCTTACCAGTTAAAATCATCCTCTTGAATGATTGTAAACTATGCCAGCCTGCCTGCAATATGATATGGTGAATGCATGCACACAGCACACAGTCAACCCTCCTACTGTCTAACCAGTTAAAAGCATCCTCTTGAACAATTATAAACTATGCCATCCTGCAGTATGATATGGTGAATGCATGCACACAGTACACAGTCAACCCTCCTACTGTCTAACCAGTTAAAAGCATCCTCTTGAACGATTATAAACTATGCCATCCTGCAGTATGATATGGTGAATGCATGCACACAGTACACAGTCAACCCTCCTACTGTCTAACCAATTAATAACATCCTCTTGATTGATATACAAACTATGCCAGCCTGCGACATGATATGGTGACTGCATGCACACAGTACACAGTCAACCCTCCTACTGTCTGATTAAGACAGATTGATAACCACAAAACATTACTACCACTGTATACTGATCCCGGTTGTGATCTTGGATTACATAAAACAACTCAACACTTAAGTTAAGGTGGAAGTTTCCTAGTATTACTATTATATTCACACTGAATGCAGATGGACAGAAATTGTCATTACAAAGACTCACTCTATTACTTAGCACCGGAACAAAATGCAACGATTTATTAATTTTTGAGGGACTGCCATGAGCTTTGGAAAACTTAAAGGCATTTGACACCTTTTGTAATTGTCAAAGTTCAGTGTTCTCACTTGGTGTATCTTAACATCAGAAAAAAACAAACCTGTGAAATTTTGAATTCAATTGGTCATCAGAAACTGTTACTTCAGAGGGAGCCGTTTCTCACGATGTTCTATACTTTCAAGAGCTCTCCATTGCTCGTTACCAAGTAAGTTTTTATGCTAACAATTATCTTGAGCAATTACCACTAGAGTCTCCAGTGCCTTTAACAGATGGCCCAACATTAGGTGTGTGGTGGAAAATGGCATTCCAAAGATTATAAGGTAGGACAGGTTTTGCATGATGGGACAACATGAGCCTCAGACAATGTTTAGAGATGGAGCGGCATTAGCCTGGGAAAATTTCTGACAGCATGGTACAAAAAGCTAATTTAGGAAAAGTAGAATGTAGTTGCTGAGTGGTTAAGAGCATCGAATTCAAGTTCTGATGCAAAGTCGCCGGAGTGTGGGTTCGAATCCCGGTCATGACACTTGTGTCCTTAAGCAAGATACTTTACTATAATTGCTTCTCTTCACCCATGTGCATGAAAAAGCCTTCGAAGTGCCACGGCAGCTCAAGGCTGTAAACTCCCTATAGAGAGCTGAGAAAGATTAAAGGAATGCTGTATTGGCCCAATGACCAGGGGACTTATGTGAAGCGCATTGATACGGTTTATTGTGAAATGCACTATATAAGAATTTGTTATTATAGTAAGTTTTATTCTTCATGGTAAATTTATTCTTCATGTTGAAACCCTACGTTTCAACATGAAGAATACATTTTTTCAACTTACCTCTGACACGGAGGGGGGGGGGGGAGTATGCAGAGCCATCCCAAATAATGACAATCCAAGTCCCCCATGAAAAGAGCTTCTCCTGGTGAAGGATGTTCTTGTCTGTGAGTAATCTGCAAAAACATAGGACAAACTGCATTGAACATGTCATCTAATGTCATCAAGTCAGACAATGGTATGTGTGTAAAACAAATGGAGTGCTAACTTTTTCGGACAATCTCCACTGGTAAAACTTAAATAGAGATTTGAAAAAAAATCAGCAGGTCAGACAGTTTTTTGGCAGAACTCAACAACACATGCTTTTTGGAAAATAAAGAGATGGTACAGCCTCATCTCATGAACAATTAGGAAGTTAACAAATCTTTTTAGGTGTGGTCAGGTAACAGGTTGTATGTGGTTGGATTATTTTGGGGGTGTGGTTTATATTGGTTTTAGGTTGGGTCAAGATAGCTTGCCAGTGGGCTATTTACGTTGGGAGAGGTAGGGCTACACCTGGTGAGGTCAAGGTAGGTCGGGTGTGGTTGGGTTACGCTGGGTGAGGTCAGGTAAGGTTGGGTGTGGCTAGGTCAAATGTTGTGTTGTCAAGTTAGACAGGATGATGTCGGATTAAATTGTGTATGGTCGGTTTAGGGAGGGCGTTGTCAGGTTTAGGTCTGGGCCCAATTTCATAGAGCTGCTTGGGCACAAAATTTGCTTTTAGCTGAAAAAATCATTGCTTCGTAAAATTTGATTACCAGCCAAGACTCCACTCGATAGTTTAGTTAAAATCACGGCAGCAAAATCCTGGTCACAATCATTGTGTACTGCAATTTTGGCGAGTCATATACGTGTAAAACGAGCTAGCTATTTTCGTGCTTGAGCAATTTGTTTGCTTTTAAAGCAGCTCTATGAAATTGGCCCCTGGTGTGATCAGGTTAGTTTGGGTGTGGTCAGCATAGTTTGAGGTGCTTTCACGTTAGGCTAAGCATGGTTTGGTTTGGTTAGGTGTGGTCGATTTAATTTGGGCGCGGTCATATTATTTGGTTGTGTTTTGCTTGTATTGCATAGTCAGGTCAGGTTTTGTGTGGTCAGGTTAGACAGGGTGAGGTCCAATTAAATTGGGTGTGGTCCATTTAGGGTGGACGTTAACTGTCAAGTAAGGTTGGGTGTGGTGGTCAGGTTAGGTCGTAAGATTTTAAAGTTCTGCAGTACCTTCCATAATTGTTGTACATCACCCACTGACATCACCATGTTCGTATAGGTTCACTGATGTTCTTTTGTCCAAGACTGGTCTCCATCATCTGTCCTAGCAGCAGCAATTTAACACTGTCCAAGGAATAACCAGCAAGGAACCCTAGACAGAATCAAATCATACATGACATTAATAATTGCATATCAAAAACCATAAGGATTGTACCATTTTGACAGCTTAATGCAAAACACACGTTTTGCATAAATTTAAAGACAGCACAACAACAGCTTTTAAAGCCATTGGACACTTTCAGTACAGAAACAAAAATAAAAGCTTACAGATTTACAATTAACTTTAAGGGTTTACAAAAGGTAATGGTGAATGACTTCTCTTGAAATATTATTCCATGAAATGCTTTACTTTTTGAGAAAACATTAAGTACACATGTCATGACATGGCGAAACCTACGGAAACAAGGGTGGGTCCCAAGCTCGACCAGGGCCACTCCATCCATGGCATGGGCCAAGCAAACCATACAGAAAGTTATCCAAGTTATCCCTTAGACCTACCATGGGATGCTGGGATTCTTGCCAATAGAGGGCACTGCACTGCGGCAACCACCTTTTAGTACAGCATACCTACAATGCATCCATCCCTATGTACTGTCTTGTAGGGTTTATTGATTTTTTTTTGTTCTGGCATCTCCTGTGCAATTTGGCCTCTTTTAGTTTGGGGGAGGGGGGTCCACTACTCTTTCAAGTTTTCAGTTTTCACAGTATTATGCCTTTTTCTTTGAATTGGGAAAAAATAATGATGCCATAATCAACCGATGCCCTAATTATCTTCATTTGTTAATATGAAGTATGCAAACATATATTAAAACTTGATGGACACACATTGAAATGTTCACACCACACACCGATCTTCGATGACTTCAAATGGCCCCATTTGTTTTGAGTTTTTCTTGTTTTCATGGCAAACGAGAAAGTATGGTTTCCCGGTGAAGCCATACATGGAAGAAACTATCTGCAGTGACTACAAGTGTTCTTTGAGACTCTGTGTATGACTCTATAGCCAGCAGTTGTCTTCATTTTATTCAAAATATGTTTTTATTAAATTAAAAAAATTACCATAGTAACTTGCAAAAAATAAAAAAATAAATAAAAATTAAAAAAATAATAAAAAGTGTGAATAATTACTGGCCTTCAAATCTTATTTTTTATTTATTTATTTATTTTTTTTTCTTAATATTTATAATAAAGCGTATAAATAAACTGTGATAATTTAATCGACAAGCTGCAATGTTTAAATTTTAATATTAATAATAATTTTGATATGAGGGTTAAAAAATAAAAATCTCCAAAAATATTAGAAAATGATATAAGGCACATAGCTTCTTCAAGCCTCTGTATTTTTTTCCCAGAATGCTCAGCAAAATATTCAGTCACATGATTTGATCATCATGAATTGTGAATTGAAATAGTGTTTGATGAAACTTTTTCGGTGGGCAAATATTTTTATATGGCCTCAACATTACGACATATTTTTGTACCTTGTATCTAGAAATGCCTAAAATACCAAACTTTTTGCATTTACAAGTGCAAATAACTAGTGGAGCCTTACGTGTTTCTAGGTTTTGGTCAAGGGAGAGGAGACTCTTTGCTTGACAAATAAAACCACACAATTTTTATCTAGGGACTGTTTACATCGCGCACAGAGAGGTAAAAGATTTGCCACGATTTTAGGGACACCTCGAAAACAGGACCTCCTACGATATATTATAACTACGGAGCTCCAGGAGTGTCATCCCACATATTGAGATACCGACATAATTATGTCAGTAAGTCGACTTATTTCTCTCAGTAAGTCGACTTGTTGAAATAAATTATGTCAGCAAGTTGACTTATTGTTTCATCTAAGTCGACTTGGCGAGATAAAATTTGTCAGTATAAAGTCGACTTAGTACTCTCAGTAAGTCGACTTGGCGAGACAAATTATGTCAGCAAGTCAACCTTTTGTTTTATCTAAGTCGACTTGATGAGATAAACTATGTTGCTTAGTCGACTGATTGTTTTGAATAAGTCGACTTAGCTAGATAAAAAACGTCGGTAAGTTAACTTATACCACGAAATAAGTCGTCTTGATGAGATAAATTATGTCGGTCTCTCAATATGTGGGATGGCACTCCTGGAGCTCCGTATATAACTTGTGCAATTTTGCATTTTAATATTTTATAACGGTTGCTGTATAAAAAGGGTAACTAAGTGTAGACTGTAGAGTAGAGTGTAGGCACTACAATATTAATAGGATTGTAAATGTTATGGATTTTTATATTAAACTTGACGAATAAACCATTCAATTCAATTCAATACAATTCAAGGATTTAGTTTCAGTAACCAAATAAATCATAATTTATACCCTGTTTCAGCTGTCTCGTCGCGAGTTGTCCGGACGGTCGAGGTGTCCGAACGGTCGAGTTGTCCGACGGACGAGTTGTCTGACATTAAATGTAAGAGGCCATGGCCATTCGGCCAACAAACTTGCTCCATATTCGAGGCAAGTAAAGCTTTTTCAAACGAAATTCATGTTCAAAATAGATTCTTCAACTGACCTTTTTCCCATGTGGAAGAAAACTTGGACGCCATCTTCGCCTGGTGAACCACGAAATTCCAAGCCAAAACGTAGTAACATTTCGTCCTTCATGGTCAGTGGTGGCACTCTTGTTTTGTCATCGTTGACAATAATTTACATTTATAATGACGGAGGAAGGCAAAATCAAACCGCGCGCGCCCAATCGTCATCGGATAGACTAGTCGAAGTCTAGAACCGGAATTTAAACAAGACAAAACAGAATTCACCAACAACAGTGGAAATCCCTAGTTCAATGTACAAAAAACCAACTAACAAACGAGTTTCTTTTGGTCGAAGTATTATGAGGTCGTTTTTCACTCTCACACTCTCTTTTAGAAAAATACAAGGCGCCTCGCCTGATGTAGTTACTGCACTAAAAGCCTTTAAAGACGTCTAGGATCTGTGCAAGACCGCGGGAACAGACGACTGTTCTTTGAAAAAGAACGTAGTGAGTGAAGAATTTATAAATCTCAAGGCCTACTGAAACACTAATGTGTGAGATAATTAACTAAGCTAAAGAAAAAAATGTTCTAAAACAGTCAAATGAAGAAACCAAATGTCATAAAATAGCATTTATTTACTCGTTTTCCACTTTAATAAAAGGGGGGCGTGTCATGCACCAAACAACCACCA
The DNA here is from genome assembly GCF_902459465.1 of Asterias rubens. Classification (NCBI taxonomy): domain Eukaryota; kingdom Metazoa; phylum Echinodermata; class Asteroidea; order Forcipulatida; family Asteriidae; genus Asterias; species Asterias rubens. The sequence goes on from NC_047063.1 coordinate 8,905,003, forward strand.
TCAGCTGCATACAAAAAATGTGCTGTTTCCCTAAACTTTGCCTATTGGTTGTGTTAGTGATATGCAGCGTTGGAACCGGGAAGGGGGAATCAGTTCACAAAACGGATTTCTTACACAAAATTCTATATTTTCAAACTCTGATCTTTACAGCAGTTTGAATGATCACCGTACCTATGTGCCTAAATTCATAAAGCTGTTAAGCAGGGGGAAAAAACCTGCTTACGAATGCATTTGATCAGTAACAAATTAGGCTTCAAATTGATGGGCCCCGGCCGCGGATTTTTTTGTTCCCAAACGACATTGCAATATTTGTTTCCCCTTTCCGTCAAAATTGGCTATTTCCGTCAAAATTACGTCATAATGAAATTGGCCTGCTCTTTTCAAATCATTGCAATGTCGTTTGGGGGAAAAAATTAGCGCCCCGGCAATGACTCTGCAGGTTTTACAGTGTTGTCATTGTTTTGTTACCTTAATAATAACAGAATACAAACCATTCTTATGAATTAATTTTATTTATACTTACAAACTTCTCATCAATCACTCCCCACAAATGGGTGTTATTTATAGCTTGGCCCAATTTCATGGCTCTACAAAGCTAACACAGGCAAAATTGTAGGTTGGTTTTCTCAAAAAACATACAACCGCACAGCAAAAGCAGGGTGTGTGCATCCAGCACAAGATCTCAGCAGAAGTACCGTGGTCACATCCTACCAAACTCAATTGCTCTACCCCTATTGCCGTCCCATTAGCATACACTGTATTCCCCTCATACATCACACCAGCACAAATCTCTTTCTTATTCAAACTATTATACTTTGGTCTATGCAATGAAGTTACCGCGCCCAGATTTGTATGGTCTCAGGTATAGGGTCCAGTAACTTCTTTGCATATTCAAAGTAAGTTTGAATAAGAAAGAGGTTTGTGCTGGTTTGATGTGTGAGGGAATACAGTGTATGCTAATGGGATGTCAATTTAAATAGGGGGTAGAGCAATTGAGTTTGATGGGATGTGAACACAGTCCTTCGGTGAGCTTGTGCTGGATGCACACACCCCGTTATTTGCTGTGCGGTTGTATGATTTATTTTTGAGACCACAGTTTTTCAAAGAAATATATTGGAAAACCAACCTAATATGTTTCGGTGCTAGCTTTGCAAGCCTAATCATCATTTTATCAGCTGTTTTAGACTTTGAGCCTCATTCTACCAGCTTGGAAAGGAAGACAGGTTGGAGGACACATCTACTTTCCGTGAGTTTTTTCTTTAGAATCACCCTCGATAGTGCCACACTGATTGACAATATTTTCACAAATAATCTAGCCAATTGATTAATGAGAGTGACCATCATCTTAGCGTGATATTCCATCATGGGACTTTGCCGAGTAGTAAAGTAGAAGTTGTCTTCCTCTGCCTGTTGTCACCGCCCCGCTCCCCCAGTTCAAATCCACTCTTAATCTACTGTGACCAGCCAGATTTGTTAATCTTCGCTGCCAGGCACTTGTAAACAAATAATTATTGTCTTATTTTCCATGCGCATAATATAGGGCGACGATGCACTTGCGATCGCGACGCACCACCAGGGCCCAATTTCATAGAGCTGCTAAGCACACAAATTTGCTTAGCATGAAATTTCATCCTTGATAAGAACGGGATTACCAACAAAATTTCCATTTGTTTCATGTTGCTTGTACTGCATGGTCTTCAGCTGTTATTTGCTTATCCTAAAAATCACGTGGAAAATTGGCTGGTAATCCTGTTTTTATTAAGGGAGAAATTTCATGCTAAGCAAATTTTTTTGCTTAGCAGTGCTATGAAATTGGGCCCAGGCGAGTTGTTTACATTATTTTACAGCGCCGCCATGCGTCTAACAATAATTGTTCACGCGAACGCTTGTATTTAATTTGCATAATTTCAATCCTCTTTACTATAATTTGCTTTGCGCTTGTAAATAATTTGCCTAATTTATTGAGCTTGTGTATTCATGTGATAAAACATTCCATGATACCAAAATAGTGCCTGGGGATAGAACAATTGGTAGCTGCAGCACACTCTCACATTTGGTACGATTGGTGCCACACAATTCTTTATTCATTTGTCGCCGGGCTGCGAAATACTTATTCATTGAGCCCTTGGGTATAGGGTATAACCCCAACTTTTGAGGCAAGGAGTGAGGAATCAATTATTCTCGTAAGTACCTTAACCTTAACTTTACTTGCACCCTCCCACGTATTTTTATGACGAAATTTGATCTTTAATACCTCTCATCAGCATCGGCAAGATTCCAAATTGGTTTACTACCGAACACATCTTGGTTCCAGATTTGTTCATTGGATCTAGCTAGCCTTAAAGGCAGTGGACACTATTGGTAATTACTCAAAATAAAATTATCAGCATAAAACCCCACTTGGTAACGAATAATGGGGAGAGGTTGATAGTATAAAACACTGTGAGAAACGGCTGCCTCTAACGTAGTTTTCGAGAAAGAAGTATCCACGAATTTGATTTTGAGACCTCTGAATTAGATGTTGAGGTCTCGAAATCAAGCATCTGAATGCACACAACTTCGTGTGACAAGGGTGTTTTTTCTTTCATAGTTATCTCGCAACTCCGACGACCAATCGAGATCAAATTTCCAGGTTTGTTATTTATGCATAAATGTTGAGATATACAGCAAGTGGGAAGACTGGTCTTTAACAATTACCGATTGTGTTCAGTGTCTTTAAAGGGTCTTTTGTATGTAACTTTTGTAGGACAAAAACACAATGTCCACAGATTTACACTAAACTTACACAGTTTGAAGATAACGATAGTAGAAAGCTTCCCTGAAAATATTACGTGCTGAGGTGCTGTAGTTTTGGGGAAATGAGTAAAACAATGGCATGAAAATAATTTTCGTCTCATGAGACGAAAATTATTTTAATCATTTACAAACGTATTTTCATGACATTGTTTTACCCATTTCTCAAAAACTACAGCACCTCAGTAAGTAATATTTGAAGGGAAGCTTTCTACTTTCATTATCTTCAAACCCCGTAAGTTTAATGTAAATCTATGGAGATTTTGAAAAGGTACCCAAATCCTTTAAGGTGATACAATAACTTGGCTTAAGGTTTATTTTTGACTCCCATAAATGGCAGACCGTGTTAGTTCGCAAAGAAAAAGGAAAACCACGCAACTTCAAAGCAAATTTGTGTGGATCATTGTACTCTACTGTTAAAACATCTTTCCAATCATATTATGCATTTTATAACAAACGTTTACAAACGCTTTTTATAAACCAACTGTAATGATTACTTGGTAACGAAATAGCTGGCAACCTCTCTCCATCGGACACTTAGTTTGGCTCTTTTCTTGGTGACAGATGTTCACATTCCTTGTATTTAAATCCCATTACTGATCTTGAAATTGTTGATGTTATTAACAAATTCCAGGCTGGTAAGGCTCCAGGTTGGGACGGTGTAACCTCTGTTGTTATCAAGCAAGCAAGGAATGCCCTTGCTAAACCTTTAGCCATGGTCTTCAATAAGTCAATTTCTGTTTTTTTCCGGATTGTATAAAAACAGGGAAAGTAGTACCTATCCACAAAGGTAACAGTAAGAATGAAACGTGTCATTACAGACCCATCAGCATTTTATCGATCTTTTCAAAAATCTTTGAGACGCTCATCTTCAGCCAAATAATGTGTTTTATAAACCAGCATGGTCTTTTATATCAATCACAATATGGCTTTCGGGCTGAATGTTCCACTGAGATGGCTATTTTAGATGTTCTCAGTGAGGTCATTGATGCAATAGGAGACTTTCCAACGCTAGGTGGCAGCAGACCTACCGGGTAAATTTCCATTGTTTACGTAGTTCTGAACATGCGCATAATTCTGAGAACAATGGATTTACCCGGTAAGTCTGCTGCCCTCTATCGTCCCAGAAAGTCTCCCATTGAAAACAAAAATCTGTAAATGTTTTCCTGGACCTATCCAAGGCTTTTGACACAGTCAACCATGATATACTGCTTTCCAATTTAGAGCACTTTGGTGTGCGTGGATTAGACTTGTACTGGTTCAGGAGTTACTTATAAAAAAAGGCAGTTTGTCTCCTACAACTCACATCATTCCGCTGAAGAAAAAAAAAAACTATTTCCTGCGGAGTTCCACAGGGAAGTGTGCTAGGGCCTTTGCTATGTATTATTTATGTTAATGATATTTGTAATTCTTCGGATAAGCTTTCCTTTTGTTTATTTGCAGATGATACAAGTTTATCGTACAATCATCAGAATGTTGATCAGGCTATTCAAGATTTAAATGTTGAACTTGTCAAAGACCAATTATATTATTTTTCCCTGCAAGACAGCACACATAATTTATCAAGATGCTCCACTTATTTTACATAATACTATTTTATCCAAAGTGAAATTCACTAAATTCCTTGGCATTCTTATCGATGGAATTCTGTCTTGGAACGATCACATTAGTAGTCGGGTAACTCAAGTGTCAATGAATGTTGGAGTCATGAGCAGACTAAAGTGGCTTCTACCCAAACACATTTTGGTAACCCTTTATAACTCCTTTGTACTTCCTTATTTTAATTACGCTTCTCTTGTCTGGGGTTCATCTACATCAGGTTGTAATAAATAGTTTTTGTTTAGGGAAAAAAACGATTCGTATTATATATGATGCAGGTATCTGGAACATACTTCCCCATTGTTTGCCACATCAAGTATCTTAAAACTTGGCGATATTCAATCTCTTAATTTAGCAAATTTTATTTCTAAACAATCTCGTAATTTGTTGCCACATAAACTTCAAGGCTTCTTTTTAGCTAGTGCTTCAGTTCACACTCATCAGACCCGTGGTTTAGCCAAAGGGAATCTTTTTGTTAAACAACTAGTCGAACAGAGTTTTTTTAACAGAGTATTTATCATAAAGGGCTCCTTTACTGAAGTCTTAAAGCAGAACTTAAACAGTGAGGTCAGTGTTTGTTTTTTTCGGTAAAAGCTTTTAAGAAGATATTGATTGATATATACACCACTTAATATATCTCTTTTATTTTAATACACCTATTTTTTAGTAATTTTGTATCTATTGCCCATAGTCTCACTCCATGCATAACGTACATGTCCCTTTTGTTTGTTTGTGTACGTATTTGTACAAATTGTCCCTGTCTTTAGGGAAGAGGGAAACAAGCTTTTGATTCTTCTTTTCCCTACATGTTAATGTCAAACTATTTTCCATTTATTGTTCATTAACTGGATTAAGTTTTCCTTTGTACAAGTCATTATATGTTTTATGAACAATGTTATTACAATGTATTGATGTTGATATGATGATGTATCTGAAATAAAAATAAAATAAACTCATTTATTCAAGAAGGCTTTCATTATAAAAACCCATCTATAGTTTAAATTTAAAATCTTGGAAAACTTGTAAAAATTTAGAAAGTCATTTCGCAATTATTGATTACTGGGAAGTTTTGGTGAATTTTTGGAGGAAAATTATCTCCCTCGTGAAGTTAAGTGTAATTTCAAAGATATGTGTCTATATAGATAAGTGTATCTCCCGTTTTGTAAACTAATTATTGGGGAAAAGTTTCCGTATGGCGCCACCACTTCTTCATTCGATAGGAAATAATATAGTATCTAATGTACCTCAATGAGATATCCCTTTTTGTAAAAATTAGTGAAAAAGTGATGGCGTCGTACGGAAAATTATCCAACTAGGGCATAAGTTTGGCTAATGAATGTCTCAGATGGCCCGTATTTGGAGTGTGAAGTTGCGACGCTAAAGGCCGTCCGGGAACCGCTGGTCCAGAAATTGTCTTGATAAAGTAACTGGCCCTAAACTCCATTCAGTGGCTCTGATGAATGACAGACGATCTGGCCAGTGCACGTTGCACGCAATGTCCGCTTTAAACCGGTGTCGCATGCAATTATGTCCTCTATGCAATACACATTATTGCATATGCAATATTGTCCGCCGGACGGTTTTGCATATGCAATTGTGTCCGCCCCGACACATTTGCATATGCAAATGCCCTTCAACGGAACACGTTCGCCATTTTTGTTTTTACAAGCTAAGTGCATGTCATGAATGACATTGGAAATGTTCGGCCTTTGGGCATGCGCTGCAATCATAAAATAGGCGAATATTCATATACGTACGTAGGTTCAGTGCAAGCACTCTCGCTTACGCGCGCACATGTCCGCCGGACTGTTTTTGCATAGCCCCGGACACAATTGCATATGCAAAAGTGTCCCGAGCGGACAGTATAGCATGGCGGACACAATTGCATCTGACACCGGCGATTGGCTCAATTACATTGTTTGGTATTATTCTACTAAAGGGCAAGTTAGGCCCCAGAATGCGGGCTTTTTAATTAACCTATACACGTTTAGGAGCAAGTAGAGAAAATGGCCGAGAGGAGTACGTCGCAGGGGTTGTGCCATAATTGAGGAGAAAAAAAAACTTATTTAGTTCTGACTTATCACTTTTGTGATTTGAAAATACATTTTGAAAAAGTACAGTCCATTTATGCAGATGCTCTTTTTTTACAAGCACTAAGTAAGAATCGTGACAGGAAATTACAAAACCATTACTCGTTTTATGATACTATTTATGAAGGGATAAGTTTATACCTTGCCAGGGATGTGGATGTAAACTGTTATTAATTGTGCTAATTCAATTTCATTTATTTTTGATTGCAGAATAGTTTTTTTTTTTGCTAACAAAACAGTTGCTGGCAGTGTAAGCACTTTATGTAATCCACCACAAACATAAACACTCGTAGAAGTTTGAGATCGATCGGTATTCTGGGTCAGCCGATTACAACATGTTTATTTCAAGTTCCATACTTTCCTGATGTCATTCCTTCTGGAATTGACACATTGGTTCTCGTGAAAATATCAAGTTCTATGTTTCATGCAGAGGGGAGCAAGTGTCACAAACGTGACATTCTTTTATTTTTATTTTCCCACTAATTTTCCCTAAATTGAATTTACAATGTCAATATTTCTTGAAAAATCTATGTCACACAATATAAGAGTAGAATGAAACTTAAAACTGAAGTGATAGATACAGTCTTGAACAAAATATAAACAAAATATTTGAACAAAATATATGAACAAAATATATGAACAAAATATATGAACAAAATATATGAACAAAAAAGTTGAACAAAATATTTTGTTGTAGTCAAACGCTTTACTTGTTCAGTAGTGTTAAATAATTGTAAGAGTTTTTGGTCTTTTGTTACGAAACTGTTGCTTTTATATGACCACATTACTTAACAATTCAAGAAAGAAGCACATTTTTTCTACAAAGGCCAAGTTTAAAAGATTTTACCACCTTCAAGTTTGGTTTCACAGTCGACCAACTTTAAATCACTTTTGTTTCTAAACATTCATAAATGTCAATGAATGCTATACAGTTGAAGTTAATTCCCCTGTCAAGGGGCTGGCGTAAGCCCATGATCATAAAGTTCGTCTGACTGCACGGGAGAAGCTTGATTTATCAATGTGGCTGGATTTTTTTGGAACATTTTAATGGCGTGTCGCCAGCTCGCAGTGGTTGGCAGTCCAATGACAGTATCGAGCAGTTCACTGACGCATCAGCTAGCATTGGTTTTGATGGGAAGTGGTTTCAAGGGCACTGGGCACGAGACTATACGGTCTTTTAAGAAACCACGTCTCGGCTTTGGATTCAGCTTCAGGCCCCGTCTTCGCGTCTGAAACCCCGGACGCGTATACGCAAACCATTGTCAAAGAACCGCCGGGCCAAGCTAGCCTGAGCCGAATCCAAAGCCAAATCCACTCGTTTCGAACAGATGAAAAGTTTGACGTCTGAATTGAAACAGTTAGGAGCGACTAGACTCGCTAGAAGTCGAAAGATCGACTGTTGCCGTCGGTCGGAACGACCGTCTGGAGCGCCTTGGTTTCAGACGTCGATCTTGTCATATTAGCCGAATCTAATGTAAATGTTATGTTAAGTTGGCCTGTCTGAAACCAAAATTTAATTGGGTCGACCCAGAGTCGCTCCAAATCTATTTGGCTCGGCGCAACTCACTGGAGCGCCTGTCTTAACCAGGTGTTAGTGGCTCAGAAGCAGTCGATTGCGTTCTGAGTTGTTGCAGTGTATTGCTGAGGCGAATTCTACCAGCCAATCGGAAGGTTAGTTTCCGCTGTGACAACAGTACTGTGGTGGCCATAATTAACAAGCAGTCTTCGTGCGGGTTTTTTTTTTTTTTTTGCAAAAATTAAGTGTCTTTTTTAAAAGCACAAAATGTTGTTTCGGGCAGTACATGTCCAAGGTGTTCATAACGATGTTGCTGGTTCCCTCTCTCGCTTTCAGGTCCCCAGATTTCAAACAGTCAATGACACCTCTGTCCAGTTTGCCCACTATGTGGTAGGAGGAGAGATTACTCGTTTATTAGATCAAGCCCTAGTACCATGACAAGCACTCATAAAACTCATCAGGGCCCAAGTGCATAGAGCTGCTTAGCACAAAAATTTCATTGTCACGAAATTTCTTCCTTGATAAAGCAAGATTACCAACCAAATTTTAATTTCGTTGCATATTGCTTGTTACTGGCATTCAGCTGTTGTTTGCTTATCCTGAAAATCACGTAGAAATTTGGTTGCTAATCCTGTTTTTTTAGGAAGAAATTTCATGCTAAGTAAATTTTTGTGCTGGCATGCTTTTTGTGCCTTCCATCCACAGACATAAAGAACCTATATGGTTCTTTATGTCTGTGCTTCCATCCGACGGCGGCGGTGCGGTATTAGTGGGATCATTCATTTAAATTGCACTTTTACGCGTGCGTACTAACACTTTGGTTGGCAAAATGATGGAACATCGCGCCTTTTTGTTTGAGGATTATGGTGGCATGGCGCAGACGCGTTTGTGCGTCTGCTGCTTAGTGCACATCTCTATGGCGTGCAGCGCTTGCGCGTACATGCGCGGGCATTTTGTTCCTCGAACAACTTGTGTGTATCCGTCACAGAACAAGACTTTAATTTTTGGCACGGAAATGTCTATCTATGCCTTCGACGAAACAGCTGGCAGTCGAAATCGTCCTCACTGTGTACTCTCATCTACGTACAATCACTGTAAGTTTTATTTTACCATTAAGGCTGACAATAACTGTGTTCAGTGTGGCGTGATTTATTTGCTTCATCCTTTCGGTAAAACATTTCAAACATTTTGTGCATGTAGCTGTTAGTACTTTAGTTAATAGTAGGCCTATAACATTACTTGTAATAATATGCAGTAACTAGAGACGAAGCTAAGCCCTAAGGCTGTTGGCTATTTTAAATATTTCTGACACTATTGGTAATTACTCAAAATAATTATTAGCATAAAACCTTACTTGGTAACGAGTAATGGGGAGAGGTTGATAGTATAAAACATTGTGAGAAACTGCTCCATCTGAAGTGACGTAGTTTTCGAGAAAGAAGTAATTTTCGAAAAAGGTCTCGAAATCCAGCATCTGAAAGCACACAACCTCGTGTGACAAGGGTGTTCTTTTCTTTGATTATTATCTCGCAACTGCGACGACCAATTGAGCTCATATTTTCACAGGTTTGTTATTTTATGCACATGTTGACTTTCACCAAGTGAGAAGACTGGTCTATTGACAATATCATTAGTGTCCACTATCTTTAAGGCTGACAATATTGATGCCCATGCGGCGTGATTTGTTTGCTTCATCCTTTCGTAGTTAATTAAACATTTCAAACATGTTCTGCATCTAGCTAATATTAGTAGGTCTATTCCATTTCCATTACTTGAAGATATGGATCTTGTAATGTGCAGTAAATATAAGAGACAAAGCTAAGGCTGTTGGCTATTTTAAATTTCCTGAAACACAGATTATACAATCTGTTGGCCTAACTTAAAGACAAAAAAAACATTGAGAGGACGTCAGAAGATCAATTTGGCATTTATAAGAGTTTCAAGGAAAAGATTTTCTTCTTTTTTCTTTCACCTTGGCAAACATGACTAAACTTAAAGACAGAAAAAAACTAAAAGTTTCAAGAAAAGTATTTAATTTTTTTTTGACTTATTTATAGGCAAACGTGACTTTCCTGAGCGATAAAGAAATCTACGATAGAAGAGACTAATCAAGTTTTTGACGTCATGGCGTTCAAGTTTTAGATCTAACTTATTAGTCAGCAAGTTTGAAGGAAACTGGCCTGTCTTTTGGGGATCGGTTTAAGATGGTTGACAATCCTCCAAGTGACCAGCCTCTTGTGACATTGTCCGTCCAGGTGACTGACGGTGGCGACCTGTCTATTTCAGAGGATGTGAACCACAGACCACCAAGTGCTCCCAAAAAAGCCAGGGTGAGTCAGGCATCAGGAGGCAAGTCACCTAGAAGCTTCAAGCAGTATAAAAGAGCAGCATCTTCACGGAACAGAACCCGTGCACTTTCCCGCCGCATTAAGCCCAAAAATTACCCACAAACTATTTCAAGCAGTGGTCCGGAGAAGAACTACCGTACCGTACATTTCACTTTGGGCAGCACAAGGGTACTCAAAGAGAGCTGGTTTATGGATGGCTCGACCCAGGTAGAGCTGAAACCGCTAGGGTTACTGGATGAGCAGGTACCACCGGTCTACGGTTGCATTGATAGCAGGGGCGAGCTGCGACTGTCCATGGGCAACTACAATCAGAATTCGTTGGGCAGAATGGCGAGTATGGTAGCGGCGATGGGTCTCGAGGAGAAGAACCCAGAGACGGTTGGTGACAAGCAGCAACCGAAGCGAGTGGTTCTGATGGGCGGGAAGACGTGGCCAACTTTTCCAGTTGCTGTGACTATTGTTGCTGATGATGAGCCGCCACCACAGTCTGCAGCCGACTCGTCGAAAGGGGTGCCGTCTGCTGCAGCTTCCACGCCTGGTGTTGGAGATCCTGAACGGTACAGCCGAGTCCAACAAACTCACAACCCCAGACCGAACGTCCAACAAACTCACAACCCCAGACCGAACGTCCAACAAACTCACAACCCCAGACCCAAAGTCCAACAAACCCCCAACCCCAGACCGACCGCGCAGATGCTCCAAGCTAACCCCAACCCAGTAGCCCCACCCATGGCTCACACAACGGGTGTTTACCTCACACCAGGACCGTGTGGAGTTCGAACCCAGCACCAATATGTTGAACTCAGGTCAGCCATTTATCCCGTACCACCAAATAAAGCTGTCGCCTTGGTCGCCGAAAATGAGAACAACAGTTCATCCAATGTGACTCCGGACATTCAACAAGCAGAGAGCGTGAAGCTGCCGAGAGCAGATACCGAAGACACCCGTTACACGTCGACAGAGTCTTTATGCAGCATTGATTTACCGGACGGGAGACTTTACATTGCCGAGCAGACGGGCGGCGATTCCTCACCGCAGATCGGCTCATTCCCAGGGCGACTTCTCGCAGACAAGAACTACCCACCACCCAAACAGATCCAAGAAATACAAATGTGGCAAGACCAAAACCAACCTGTCTCGGCCAACATTCAACAGGCTGCAGAAATTGAACCAAAGACGGGACAGGACGCACACCAAAACCAACATGTCTTGAATCTACAGGCTGGAGAAGAAACTGCAGCAAAGACGGGGCGCGAAGCAAACCAAAACCAACATGCCCTGGGCATCCATCAGGCCGCAAAAATTGCCCTAAAGATGGGGCACAACCCAAACCAAAACCAACCTGTCTTGAACATCCAACATGCCGCAGAAAATGCAGCAAAGACGAGGCACAACACACACCAAAACCAACCTGCCCTGAACATCCAACAGGCCGCAGAAATTGCAGCAGAGACGGGGCACAACCACCAAAACCTACCTGCCCCGAACATCCAACAGGCCGCAGAAATTGCAGCAGAGTCGGGACACAACGTACACCAACACCAACCTGTCCTGAACATCCAACAGGCCGCAGAAATTGCAGCAGAGTCGGGGCACAACGTACACCAAAACCAACCTGTCCTGAACATCCAACAGGCAGCAGAAATCACCCCAAAGACTGCCGGTCTCGGTACTGAGTTAACCCACAGAAATAACACCACTCTCTGCCTAGCTGCCGACAAGATGGACCTCCCTTCTGAGACCAACTCTTTGGAAAAGAACATTGATCCCCTACACACTTCGGTTGCACCACCGCCAGATTTTGGTGGGAAGACGGCCCCTAATGCCACACCTGGGATGTTGAGCAGCGGACCTGGAGCAGACAGCATGGATGAATTCTTAAAGTATTTACAGCATCTGAACACTGTTATGGAAACTGTTATGGCCGGAGGCACTGGTGAGCCAATGCCAGAGTGAAACATTGGGTGCGTTCGTTTAGCTTCCCTTGGTCATCCCTGGTCGGCCCCGGTGCGTTCGAATAGCTTTTGACGTCATTCCAGGGGCTCACCCAGGTCAGCCCCAGCCCCAGTGCCCTGCTTGTGGAGTGGGTCACTTGGGGGCTGGCCCCAGGTAAACGACGTCACTACAAGACCGGTGAGTGGTCGTTCGTTTAGCTCTTGTCAGGGGCTCACCCGAGTGAGCACCGCGGGGTAAACCCAGGGAAGCTAAACGAACGCACCCTATAACTGCTCATAATACTGAACTTGAGTCCAAGTTTAAAAGCACTGGACTCTATTGGTTATAACTCAAAGTTAATTAGCATAACAACTTTCTTGGTAACGAGTTGTTTCTCACGGATAGCTGTTGATAGTACAAAACATTGTAAGAAACAACTCCCTCTGATTTTTTTTTGAAATAGAAGTATAATATTTCTCACTCTGATAAAAGATCTGCAACTTCGATGACCAATTACGTCCAAATTTTCACAGATTTGTAATTGTATGCATAGGGGTGTTGGAATACTGGTCTGACCAAATTACCAAGTGTCCGTGCCTTTAGGGTGGCCAAGTAGTTACGATACGTCCAATACAGCTAAACATTACCGAGTTTCTGACTATGAACCTTTTTGAAACCAAAACTTTGGATTAGGTTCCACCGGAGATGCTACCTTTTAAAAGGTAACAACGGGTTTTTTTTGAGAGCGCTGGAAACCTGAAGCGGTACTGCCAGAAGAATAATCCGTAATTGGAACAAAATCTGATACACATTTCACGCATAAAACGGTTCTCATGATTAAAATGCTTTGTAATCCCTCTTCTCTTGAACAAAAAGGTCCTTTGAAGAGAATCGTTTCTGAAATTCATTATCAACAGGCAAATACGCAGTGCTTCTCACAAAATAAGTTTTGGTCACTATTTTGTTGAGAAGTTATCCTAAGCCAGACTCGAAGCGTACATTTTTGTTTGGGAAAATTTGTCTTTTGTGGCCCCGAGTCTCGTTAAATTTCATGAGAAAGGTTTTTTTGTATGTTATCCAGCGCGTCCTATAGAGACAGGGGCCTCCCATGATTTTTTTTTAATGTTTATTTTTCCCAAACAAGTTTTCTCTTTGAATTAACAAAAATTTATGTTTTCTTCTGCCTGTAATTTTTGTTTAAAGTATACTCCGCTAAGGCAGTGGACACTATTGGTAATTACCCAAAATAATTATTAGCATAAAACCTTACTTGGTGACGAGTAATGGGGAGAGGTTGATAGTATAAAACATTGTGAGAAACGGCTCCCTCTGAAGTGACGTAGTTTTCGAGAAAGAAGCAATTTTCTGCGAATTTGATTTCGAGACCTCAGATTTAGAATTTGAGGTCTCAAAATCAAGCATCTGACTTAAAGCACACACATCGTGTGACAAGGGTTTTTTTCTTCTTTGATTCTTATCTCGCAACTTTGACGACCAATTTAGCTCAAATTTTCACAGGTTTGTTATTTTATGCATATCTTGAGATACACAGGGCCCAATTTCATGGCTCTGCTTACCGCCGAATTCTGCGCTTACGATCGCAATTCCCCGCTTACGTGGAAGCGCCGAATTTCTTCGCCTTGTAAGCGTAGAATGCCTTGAACGTGGAGTACGCACGCGCAGAAGCCCAAATTTACCGCTAATCCGTAAAATACGCTTGCCGTAAGCACTGAATTTCCTGCTTCCGTAAGCACCGATTCTGTGCTTACGAAAAGCAGAGCCATGAAATTGTGCTCGGGTCTTTGACAATTCCAAATAGTACCCAGTGTCTTTAAGTTATTAACATTGTTTCCTCGTTTGTGTTATTTTTATTAAAACAATTAAACATTCTACTCAACTCATAGTTCAAGTATTTTCAGATTGTATGATTTATTAAAGTTCCTGAGACTAATGGGCTGGCATTTGCAGTACTTTTGTTTTCAATTGCACCATCTTTCTCCTGTACATTGTATCATGGCGTCATGTGTTAGTAGGATAACAGGAAAAAAAATCACAATCAAAAACTAAATGATTTTTTAAAAAATCATCTATCCAACCTTTTTACAATGACATTTTACACTTCATTGTGTGTTGAAATCGTAAAAGTTTTGTTTTTTTCTGTTGCGAGAGATAATCCACTATTTACAGTGCCAATGCATTTACGACATTGGAGCGACGCTAATGTTTTGGTACTTAATTGAATATTCAGAAGCTAGTATTGCGTGCAAAATCAATCAAAAATCTAATTCAATTTCTATTAAACAAATTTAAATACTTTTTTTGTCCTTAGACATAATGGCTACTTGATCAGATTCTGGGATATCGCAAGACATGACAGTAAAACACCCCAACCCCCTTGAAGCACAAACACTTCAAAACAATCTGGTTTTCCCCCATTTCAGACCAGCAATGTTTGGTTTAAGGAGTAAGAAACCAATCTGTTATCTCTCGAATGTTGACATATTATTATTATTTATTACGTTTATCAGATATTTTACAGTCTGCAGTCAATCAAAACATTGCTATTATTTTTTGTTTTCACTTAAAATATCCCCCCGTATTGGCACACCATTATATCCAAAATAGCAACCACATCATGTAATCTTCTAGTGACTATTAATAAAGGAGAACGAAACTCAATGTAGCAGATGATAATTTTGTTTTGAAGTTTCGGCTCGGATGATGTTTCTTAGACTCATTTGATTGCTGGCATAATAATTCTCTAGTGATTTATAAATTAAAAAGATCATCATTATAAATGTTTGAGCATAACCTAAGACAGGAAACAAAGTTATTCTCAGCCTGACGAAAATCCAGACCGTGAGTAAACTGCAGAGCTTCTGTCCACCGGTGGAGCTTGCACAGTCTCGCGTCAAACGGGAATCAAAGTTGGGGTTCGAAAACATATGAGGGTCGACAACATAATATGACCCTACGATATTATTGTCTGCTGTAGACAAAAGTCATTTTCTGCGACAGATACCGGTCTGTCGGTAGAGGGCTAGCCTTAATCAAGGCGCTCCAGTCCAGCTTGAGCCGGCCGCGCCCAACAAATAGTGTCCGAGTGCCATGCTGCGCCGTGCATTATTTATAATCAAATACAACCAAGAAAGCGTTCAAGTAAAGCCAAGTTAAAAAACAGACGAACAGAACACTTACTCTTAAAAGTATGTCAAGATTAGTATTTTACTATGGTAAAACAGTGCAGGTTTAACAGGTACGGATTGTGCTAAATAATACGAATTATTTTTAATAAAACACAACAAAGAATGCTTTCAAATCAAGCATACAATTTTTTAGTATCCTCCGCTTACCAGTTTTCACGCTATTATGCCCTTTTCTTTGAATTGGGAAAAAAATAATGATGCGATATATCAACCGATGCCCTAATTATCTTCATTTGTTACTATGAAGTATGCAAACATAATTATATTAAAACTTGATGGACATTGAAATGTTCACACCACACATCGATCTTCGATGACTTCATCTGGCTTCATTTGTTTGTTTTGAGTTTTTCCTGTATTCACGGCAAACGAGAAAAACCATACATGGAAGAAACATCTGCAGTGACTACAAGTGTTCTTTGAGACTCAGTGTATGACTCTATAGCCAGCAATTGCCTTCATTTTATTCATATTATTTATTATTTATTTGTTATATATATTTTTTTCTTAATATTTACAATAAAGCGTAAAAGTAAACAGTGATAATTGAATCAACAAGCTGATGTTTAAATTTTAATACTAATAATAATATTGATATGAGGATTAAAAAATAAAAATCTCCAAAAATATTAGAAAATGATATAAGGCACATGGCTTCTTTAAGCCTCGGTATTTTTTTTCCAGAATGCTCAGCAAAACATTCAGTCACATGATTTTGATCATCATGAATTGTGAATTGAAATAGTGTTTGATGAAACTTTTTCGGTGGGCAAATATTTTTATATATGGCCTCAACATTATGACATGTTTTTGAACCTTGTAGAAATGCCTAAAATACCAAACTTTTTGCATTTACAAGTGCAAATGACCAGTGGAGCCTTACGTGTTTCTAAGTTTTGGTCAAGGGATAGGAGACTCTTTGCTTGGCAAATAAAACCACACAATTTTTATCTAGGGACTGTTTACATCGCGCACAGAGAGGTAAAAGATTTGCCACGATTATAGGGACACTTTGAAAACAGGACCTCCTACGATATATCATACAAGTCAAGTTACAAAATAGACGAACTATGTCAAGATTCGTATTTTACTAAAGTAAAAATACGAATGAAAGTGCTCAATGATAAATAATACGAATATTTATAAATACAAGCAGGAAAGTGTTACAAAAATGTAAAACTAAAATGTTAAAAATGAAGCAAGGCACGCTAACCGCGGACACTATTTAGCAAGCTTCCGTAGACAATGTGACGTCATAGACGCTTGACCAATCAGAACGCAATATGCTAATGAGCGGACATATTGCCATCGGACAGTTTTTTGTCACGACACCGGCATAATGCAACTCGTGTAATAAAACTGAACATTTTTTCCGAAAATTTACATTCAAGTCCTGTGGAGAAAGATGCCTGTTTCTCCCCAAAATTTGAATCTAAGAGCATTACTGACAGTAACGCTTCTCAGATTGTGTATTCTTCCCAGTGCTTGAAAAAAGGAGATGTTGATAGTGTATTCCACTCATCTTGTATACCGCCCTCTATTGACCAGTTACAAGTTGTAATCATAGAGCTGTGTGTGTATAATGCAACCCATGTACAAAATAAAGCATTTCTTGGACCATAGAGAATTGTCCTTTCTCTATGCTTGGACTTACCATAGAGTATAAGGACAGAACGAACCCATAACAATGTGATACTCTACCACCGAAGAATCGGTCGGTAAACTCTTCGTGAATTATTGTGGTCAATTATTGTGGTCAATTATTGTGTACAAAGTCCACGCACAGTTGAGTTAGCTAGAATATAGGCTAGAAACACGAAAGTATTGCGATTAAACTCCTCCATTAATAGGGGTAGCCATTTATTGCCTGTTTCGGCAGTTTGATTTTCCTTTCAATAAAAAAATTAATTACCACAACTTTTTAAATACAGGTAATACATTATGTTTTTTATCTAAGAGGCATCATTTCTTCATATACTAGAGGTTAAAATAACAAATAAATACAAAAGTAAAAAACTATTTATGGCAAATGTTTTATGATCACCCCTCAATAATTGTGGTTTGGTCGAACCGGAACTAAACAACTCAACGTCATCAACACCAGGGATTTTCCCTTAAAAAACCGCAGCATTTTGCTTGTGATGCAAAAGTTGTGACGTCGTGTAACTTCCCAAGTTTCATGACTCGATTGACCGAAAATATCATTGTTTCGAATATGTTTAGAATGTTTAATCATTACTCATTCATAAACCAAGAAGTGGAAGGAAAGTCTACGCTGGTGTAACCTGTATTTCTCAAGCCCAACGCAGGCTGAACATTTACGATTTTGTTTACGAGTCGTGGGAAATTCTGTGTGGAAACTCGAAAAGTGTTGAGTGAATTTTTAGTTTTTACTAAAAAACTGCTGGCACTGCTGGCACTGAGGACTTCGTTAAGTATGGCGCCCGTGAAGAAATACATCCGTGATATTCCAGTATCCTGCCGGCAGGATTTGTGCCGTATGCTTGATGTGTCCTCCTTATGGGTGACTTTAGGTAAGTATGAAAAGCAGGTCTGTATTATTCGTATAGTTATAGTAGTATGCTTCGTTTTTGAAGAAAGGGCAAGGCAACTGTAGAATAGAAAGGAAACCCTATAAACAAATATGGCCACTGGTCCTATGCTATGGCATAGGGTGTCCTTTCAAGGCCTTTTCAAACACAATAACAACCTCTACCCGCGCAGGTACCCATTTATACCCCTAGGTGAAGAGAAGCAAGGACAGACACAAGTGTCCTGACCAGTGTCCCAGGGAATTCTGTCTGCCAGAGATTCGGTCCCCCTTATGGGAAATTAACATGGGCTCAAGGAGGAGGATTCAAAAGAGGGCGCTATCAGAAGTAGTTTGTACACATTTCGATATACGGGGGGACAGAATCTCCTGCCGCACACCGGAACTCGAACACACACTATAGCCACCAGGGCCCAATCGGCGCTTACGGAAAGCAAGGAATTCTGTGCTTACAGCAAGTGTATTTCACGGGTTATGGCAAATTTGGGCTTCTGCACGTGCGTACCCAACGTTACTAGACATTCTATGCTTACAAGGTTAGCGCAGAAATACGGCGCTTGCACGAAGTCGTAGGCCCTAAGCGGGGAATCGTGAACGTAAGCGCGGAATTCAGCATTAAGCAGAGCCATGAAATTGGGCCCACAACTTGAATTTGATGCTCCATAAACAACCCAACCATGACAAACTATAACATGACACCCTGAACAGACAACAAAAAAGAACAGTAGTATCAGCTCATTGGATGGCGTGACACTGTTTTCAGTGTAATTTTCCACAAAAATATTTGAATTTGAATTCCAGACCTCAGAATTAGATTTCAGGTCTCGAAATCAAGCATTTTCCATTATTATCTCGCAACTTTGACGACCAATTGAGTTCAAATTTTCACAGGTTTGTTATTTTATGCCTTTGATGAGATACACCAAGTGAGAAGACTGGTCTTTGATAGTGTCCAAAGGTGTCCAGTGTCTTTAAATTTGGTATCACTCTTTTTTTTCCAGCTGGAAAGCTTAACTTCACCAACGACGACGTCCAGTCATTTAGGAGTGCCCTATACAGACCAGGAAATAGTAGTCCCACAGACGAAATGCTAACGGTGTGGGACTACAGTTGCCATACAATCACCGAACTCTACCATAAACTGTATGAGATGAGACACGCTAGATCCATGATGCTCTTGAAGGACTTGGGTAAGTCTAAATTAACTGATGGGGAGTACTCAGCCTGTGCTGCCAAATATGTAGCTTACTAAGCTTAGTCAATCACAAGAACCATCTCTGCCCTCGGAGGTACCCACTTACTCCTTGGTGGAGAGAAGCTATGGTTAATTGTCTTGCTTTAAAAGGACCCAAGTGTCACGACCACCGGGATTCTAATCCATACTCTGCTGAACAGAAACACCAGAGCTTCAAGAGTTCGGTGCTCTTATCTGCTCGGCCAAGTGACCCCAAATCATTGGCCCAGCTACACTGAACAAATAGAAAGAATTTTCTTGCTCAATTACTGAACAAAACTGCTGAGTTACACAGCACTGTAGACTTTAGATTCCTTATGAGAATTTCTCGGATTTGTTTTTGGCTGTAGTTGACCCCAGTCTTCATCGTCTGATCCGAGAGATTCAAGGAGTTCAGCCGACTGAAGAAGTCAACGATGAGCCAGAGTTTCCCGGACATCCCCAACTACCCCCTCTTCCCAGCAATCCACATGGTCTGACGGCCAACATCAACAAGTCCTCTGAGAAGGTCAACGGTCTAGAGTCGCCGTTCAAGGACTGGCAAAGGGAGCGGACTGGGTCCTCGATGAGGGTCGATAACAAGAGCAGTGGCAGGGGAGAGTGTAGTAGTGGCTGTAGTAGCGAGCTGGCCTCAATAACGGATGAACAAGGAGTTAAAAAGACAATGGAAGACCGTAAGCTGATTTTTGTGGTTTTTTTGCAAGTTGCCAGACACCTGAAGGTGTGGGCTACAAATGAACTATTTTTCCAGGGGCCGTTGCCACCTAGTCCTTGGCTGAAACAGGGTTACCCCCTTTATGGTCCATACGAATGTAGGCTTGGGTATCATCCATTAGAAGCCTAGCTGGTAGAGCAGAAAGCACTACCTCCCCCAACTTTACAAAGCAATTTGTTAAGTGTCTTGCTTAAACACACAAGTGTCACGACCGGGACATGAACCCACACATCAGAAATACTAGAGCTGATCTGGTGCTTTTAAATGCTACGCCATGACATGGTGAAGATGGCTTCTTATAGCACTCCAAATTGGCTTTGTTGGCTTGTGCATAAAGCTCTTAACCCTCACCAGCGTGGCCCTGGTTGGATTCCCGGTGAAGGCCAATGAGAGTATAGTTGGGTTGGTTCTTGGCCCTGGTGGTCTTACACTTTTGTATTGTACTACAGTGACGTCCTGGAAATCAGGGTCCATTTCTGGGGCGGGAAATTTTCACAGCTTCATAACTCAAATCTTACCGGCAAGAAACCACTAATTTCAACAGATTCACATTCCATGGCAGCATATATTTTTCTGCGGTGGGTTTTGATCATCATATATTCTTCACAAATCCGTCATTTTCATGAAATAATGCAGCTCCCAACGTTAAGGAATTCCCATTTGTGTTCGTACTCTCACAGTCTGCCGTGTGTACGCAAGATGCATGGCGCGCAAATCTTGCCATGCGTTTGCGTGTTAATGCTGTGCAATCAAGATACGGTGACCAAGAAATCATGCGTCTTGCATCTTGCGTCTTGCACGCGAATGTATACGCGTACGCACGGCAGCAGACAACACTGAGAAAACGATCAAAACAGGAATTTTTTAACGTTTGGAGCTGCATTATTTCACGAAAATCACGGTTTTGTGAAGAATATATGACAACCGAAACCCACCGCAGAAAAATGAATGCTGCCATAGAAAGTGAATCTGTTGAAATTAGTGGCTTGTTGCAGGTAAGATTTGAGTTATGAAGCTTTGAAAATTATCCGCCCCAGAAACGGGCCTTAATAGATAGGACTCTGTATCTGTGTACAGAGGAAGAGTCCTTCATAGGGCTAGGTTGGTTCTCTACTCTGCCACAAGGGTTTTTATCCGGGCCATCTGGCTTTTCTTCCCTACAGAAAAATCAAACCCTTTCGATCTCAGGTTGTGCTCCGGGGTCATTATGGGTGTATGTGGCCGGCGACCAAAGGCACCTTTGCATGCCTGCGGCGCGTACACGTTCTAGCCGTGTCTTTCGACATTCAGCTTGCCAGCTTTGAGTGAGGGTGGTTATAGCCTCTCAAATTATTATTACTCTTTATTTATTTGTCACTCAGTCATGCTCATGGCTGTGTTGGTATTACATGTTATATTGTAATAGCGCCCTCTCTTGGTAGAGATTAACCGGGTTAAAAAATTGCTACCTAGAAACCAGACATACAGTAATGTAGCAGTTCGTGATTAAATAGAAATCTAAAAATATCCTTGCCATTCGTGTCAACTCAAATCAAAACAGTGTCCCTCGGTAAACTTTTACCCATGGTGTCTGATTTCATTCCTGGAACTGTCTCAGCCCCCTGGGGAGTATTATACAGCCTGCGCAACAGAAAACTAACAGAAAATTGTTAGTATTATTTTGTCTGGTTTTAAAGGAGCTCTATGAAATTGGGCCCTGGTCTGTTCTTTAAACTCAAAAGCAGTGGGGCAGATACTGCTAAAAAAATGCAAGATTGATAAAATGTCTTCTTTCATTCTTTACAGACCAGAACACATCTGCATTGAGTAGCCTTATTCACATGCACTACGAGGAGATTGTCAAAGCGACCCGAGACTTTGATGAATGCTGTAAACTTGGAGAGGGCTCATTTGGGACTGTGTACCATGCCATGATCAATATGTCTCACTATGCTGTAAAGTGTATGAAGAAGAATGAGTACATGGGGTACGAGACGATGGAGATCGCTAGAACCGATCAGTTGAAAGAACTGAGGGCACTAGTCAGGTAGACAATCCACTTATGTTCCATTTAGTCAAGTAAGGATGTTTAGTCCCCCAAATTAATATTTTGACGTGGTGCCCTCTGCAAGGTTTTATTTCATACTTGCATTTTCCCCAGAGAAGTGCCCTTTAGGGAAAAATTGCTGTACGCCTTCAAGAGTGAAGTTCAAGGCCTGAGGTGGATCTAGTGAAGTTAAATTGTGTAGTGGTATCGCTTGTCAGCAAAATTATCAATTCATTAAGATTTTTTAATTTTGTATCCAGGTATCGTCATCGTAACATTGTTGCCCTGTTGGCTTACTGCATGGATGGCCCCTCACCCTGTCTGCTTTATGAGTTTATGGAGAATGGCTCCCTGGAAGATAATCTTCTGTGCAAGGTAAGCAACTTTCACAAAGTCAGGTTTAAGCAACTTGCACAAAGTCAGGTTTAAGCAACTTTCACAAAGTCAGGTTTAAGCAACTTTCACAAAGTCAGGTTTAAGCAACTTTCACAAAGTCAGGTTTAAGCAACTTTCACAAAGTCAGGTTTAAGCAACTTTCACAAAGTCAGGTTTAAGCAACTTTCACAAAGTCAGGTTTAAGCAACTTTCACAAAGTCAGGTTTAAGCAACTTTCACATAGTCAGGTTTAAGCAACTTTCACATAGTCAGGTTTAAGCAACTTTCACAAAGTCAGGTTTAAGCAACTTTCACAAAGTCAGGTTTAAGCAACTTTCACAAAGTCAGGTTTAAGCAATTACTTTCACATTGTCAGGTTTAAGCAATTACTTTCACAAAGTCAGGTTTAAGCAATTACTTTTACAAAGTCAGGTTTAAGCAACTTTCACAAAGTCAGATTTAAGCAAGTTTTTTACACAGTCATGTTTGAGCAGCAAAGACAGGTTTAAGCAAGTTACACAAAGTCAGGTTTAAGCAATTTTCTCAATGTCAGATTTAAGCAACTTTCACAAAGTCAGGTTTAAGCAGCAAAGTCGGGTTTGAGCAAGTTTCACAAAGTCAGGTATAGCAAGTTTTACAAAGTCAGGTTTGAGCAATTTCACAGTCCCGTTTAAGCAAACTTTCCTAAGACTCGAATCATTTTTTTCTTTCATGAGAATGTATGTGATAAAGAGTTAAACTGTTTTATAGGCTCAAAGGGGACCTCTGGATTGGAGATTGAGACATAAAATAGCTGAAGGGTCCGCTAACGGCATTAACTTCCTGCACAGAGCTCAGGACCAACCGCTAATTCATGGTGACATCAAAAGGTATAATTATAATAATAATAATAATATCAAAGTCTTATATATCGCACAAATTTACCAATGAGGTACTCAAGGCGCTGAGTATACATGTATACAAACTTTCAGAAATATAGGTTATTACAGTGATGAATTCTGAGACCCAATTATTTAACACCTTATAAGGGTTTACAAGGTGCTACGGCGCATTTAGCAGCCACAGCCAGGAACACCGGGGCGAACCCCTTCTCTTTTCGTTAAGTGTACTGGGTTATTTTACATGCGTTACACAACACATGGGACCATCCGAAAGACGATGCAATGGTTAAGTGTCTTGCTTAAGGACACAGGTGTCGCGGCTGGGGATTCGAAACCCACACTCTGCTGATCAGAAACAACATAGTTTATACACTCGCTTCCTTTCTTTAAAACCAGAGTGTGGTTGTTTATAATTAGTAACAATTTGCATCAAAAAATGTACAGGTCAATCAAATAGAATACTAGACAGTTGTAGACCTGTCCAAGTTAGAGTAAACATATCTTTGTACAAAATTGAAATTGTGAGTTTGAAAAAAAGAAACATTGATGTGAAAAAAAAAATGTTGTCATTATGAGTTCAAAACTTATGTTTCATCAAGACTTTGAAAAACGCTTTAACCCTCTCCCCACGTGTGCGTACTAAGAATTGAAAACTCGGGACTCTAAAAGATTTTTACCAACAAAAAAATCAGGAAAATTACCTGAGTGAGATTCGAACCCTCGGCATTAGCATTGCTTCAGCATATTTGTTACCACTAGACCACCTAGCTAGTCTGTCTTTGTTGGCTGACAAAAAAACTGCTCACAATATGCTTTTGCTTAGAAAATACCAACAAAGTATATTATAGTTTCATGGCCAAGCAGAGAAGAGCACCGAACTCAAGCTGTGGTGTTTCTGCCCGGCAAAGTGTGGGTTCGAATCCCCGTTGTGATATTTGTGTCCCTGAGCAAGACACTTTCACTATTATTGCTTCTCTCCACCCAGGGGCAAATGGGGACCTGTGAGGGCAGAGATGGTTTAAGATATGAATTAAATGGCACAGTGACCAGAGGTTATAATCTTGGAAGCGCCCTTCGGATGTAAAAAGCGCTATGTAAAAGCTTTTTATTATTATTTACATTATTGTTATTATTTCATCTTATCACAGCATGCTAAAGAAAGCTCATATTATTTTCATTTGTGCTGGTAACTCCTCGAGACGGGCTACGTCGCATAGCCTTAGATCCCAAATCAGGCCTTACAGACATTCTGATCAATGAACCGTCTGATCAACGAGGTGGTATTGTTTCAGGATCAACACAAACTGTACAGTACTTTTACTTTCAAAATTGTCCTCCCCCCGATAATAACTACAGTGCGAACATCTTACTGGACAAGCACTTTGAACCGAAGATCGCCGATTTCGGACTTGCAAGGCTGGGGCCAGAGAACGGGAAGACATATTGCTACTTGAAGACCAAGAACGCCCATGGGACCCTTGCGTACCTTCCTGAGGAATACAAACGCAGTTCTAAGCTCTCGACCAAGGTGGATGTCTACAGCTTTGGGGTGGTAAGTGTCCATATTAATAAAAGTGGCTTCTTATTAGCTAGCGCTCATATCCGTCACTCAGTGAGGGAAGTGTCGTGGCCGAGCGGTTAAGAGCACGGAATTCAAACTCTGTTGTTTCTGATCAGCAGAGTGTAGGTTCGAATCCCCAGCCTTGGCACCTGTGTCCTTAAGCAAGACACTTAACCATTGCTTCATCCTTTGCTGCGCCGTTGGTCCCATGTGTTGTGTAACGCATGTTAAAGAACCCAGGGCACTTATCGAAAAGAGAAGGGGTTCGCCCCGGTGTTCCTGGCTGTGGCTGCTAAATGCGCCGTAGTACCTTGTAAACCCTAATAAGGTGCTAAATAATTGGGTCTCAGAATTCATCACTGCAATCTTTTTGTATACACCCAGCGCCTTGAGTACCTTGTTTGGTAGATACGTGCACTATTTAAGACTTTGATAATATTATTATTAGTGACACTCGAGGCATTTCTACATTCAGTATTTTCCTGCAAGGCATGTGGGATGACGTTTGAATTATGAGACCTACTCCTTTTACATAGCACCTTGTAATGTTTTACAAGGTGCTATGGCGCAATATGCAGCCAATCAAACCAGGAACACCGGGGTGAAACCCTTTTCTTTTACGATATAAGTGCACTTTGAAGTGCGTCACACATCACATGGGACCAACGGCTTAACGACTTATCCGAAGAACGCAGCCATAATGGTTTAACCGTCATGACACAGGTGTCACAACTGGGACTAAAACCCACACTGCTGATCAGAAACACCGTAGCTTGACTCCTGTTCTGCGCTCCGCGGTCATAATGGATCGATTTGGCTGGCTGCCCAGGGCCCCCTCGCATGCCGGCGTCTCAGACAAGGATGCGAGTAAGGATGATTAGTCTCTCGACATTATTAGTCTTATCATATTATTTTGTTTGTTTTATGGCAGGTTTTGATGGAGATTCTTGCTGGGGAGAGAGTTGCAGACAGCAAGCGCGAACCCAACAAATTACTCGTAGGTATTTTTAAAGGCAGTGGGAACTATTGGTAATTACTCAAAATAATTATTAGCATAAAACCTTACTTGGTAACGAGTTATGGGGAGAGGTTGACAGTATAAAACATTCTGATAAACGGCTCCCTCTGAAGGAATTTGATTTTGAGGTCTCGAAATCAAGCACACAACTCCTTTCAATATTATCTTGCAACTTCGACCAGCGATTGAGCTGTTATTTTATGCATACTTTGAGATACACCAAGTGAGAAGACTGGTCTTTGACAATAACCAATAGTGCCCCATGTCTTTAACTCTTTCAATGCCCGTTTTTGTTTTGTTTTTTAAAGTTCTGTACTAGAAATTTTTTTTTATCGTTGTACGGCTTATGACTGGCACCCCTGACTTAAGACATTAACAAGATAAGGAGACTGCCCACATACGACATAGGGCTAGATAGCTCAGTTCGTAGAGAGTTGGCACATTTATTTGGAGGTGGTTGGTTCAAATGCCACTCCAGTAAATTTTTCTTTGTTCAATCCCAAATTATTAGAAAACGATAACTTGTCTTTCTCACCAAACAAATGTATCTTGCTTACTTGTGTTGCCTTGGCACATCCCAATGTTAATAGTATTTCTTGAGTAATACTACCCCTTCATATCAACATGTATAC